>NC_133495.1:14090185-14213141 GCF_025370935.1 Choristoneura fumiferana
GACCTTGTGTGTGCTGTGTAGCGCTAGTTTAGAGCAGTGGCTGGTAGCAAGCAATCCGAATAATTGTTGAAAGTTCGAATTTAGACCCGCACGTAACGCTCATTAAACAATCCTGGGTTATTAAGCCAAGCCCGACTCTTATTAAATTAAACGCGGTCTCGGAAGATAAGTAAGATCTGTCATTATTTTATTAAGTTTCGCAACTTCTGTCTCTGGCATTGCGTCACTTAATTCCGTATCTTTTTATAAGTTCTCCGTGGTTCATTCCAGTCGCTTTGCAGTAAGGATAATGCATTTATCTTATCTTGGCATAAAGAAAACTATTATTGTGGCATTATTTAATAACTCGCTAGCCTTTCTGCGCAGCGTTACCAGTAAAAAGCGTATGTTTTTTAATGATAAAAAAGAAAGTTTTATAATCAACTACTTAACTATATTTCAATAGAATTTGTCAATTTTCTAGACATTTAAGACACCCTATATAACGTGGACACACTAAATTATGTGTCCCTGTTTGATGTGATTATAATGTAAAGAACTGAAAAAAAAAATGGTTTTTTTGATTCCTTTTAGATTATAGTTACATCACCAAGACCTAGACAATCCGATGTTCATATAAGTTGGCTGGAAGTGTCTACAGGATTGTCAGATTCTATTGAAATGGAGTTTAGTTACCATAGACTAGACAAGAATTCCCCTGAAGCTGAAATCCATAAACAAATTTAAAAAAAACTGTCATAGTGCATTACTACATTATAAACTAAAAAGTAAATAACACACAAAGTCGATTTAGGTACATTCCCACCTAAAATCCCCGAAGTGACAAATGGCAAAAATCATAGAAACAAATCGATATCCTGTTAAAATATTCTATGGCCAATCAGGTCGACTCACATTAAAACAATCTCAGTTAATATGGTCCAGTCTATTTGTGTCTTAAAAAAAATATATCACTTATTTGACTAAAACATTTAAGGTTCAAACTCTTCCTAATACCTACTCTGGTGTATCACCTGGTGTAAGTATACTATCACTGTATAATATACAAGAATTGAGACAAAAATACTATTGAAACATTGTAACCAACCTTCTTGTAGAAAGTTGTGGCGCGAATTCGAGATACCGAAGTAAAATGGAATATAGATGAATAATGAAAATCAATGAGGGGAAGTAGGGTTACCATTCGTCAGGATTTTCCGTGATACGTCGTGTCGTGTCGTCGCCGGATTTGGCGGTTATGGCAAGCTTAACTTTGGCCTGAAATAATGGCGGACGTTTTGACTTACTAAGCAGATTAATTTACTCTCCAACGTTAATTCCACATAGTCGTAACTTTGGAATACTTATCATTCTTTTCCGAGTTCAGAGTTCCCGAGCCAGTAAAATGATGCATATTGTATTAAACAAGTTATTTATAAGTGGAGTTTAGGTGCTTGTGGCTTTGAAAGTAAAAGTAGAAACCCTGACCCCTAACTGTAGAGGTAGGTACCCCAAATAACAAACTAATGGTTGTTTTTCTATTCTTAAATTGTTATTAGCTGCTGTTACCTAATAACAGTATTTAATACATAGGCGCAAAAATACTAGGTACTTCTGTTTCTTAACAACTACCTAGTCTTAGTTATTTCTGACCAGTGTAATTGTCTGCTCCAGACTATTAATTTATTTTATCAGCATTTTGTGTATATCCGCTACTGGCCTTGGTCAGCAATAGACTCTGTGTGTGACACACTTATTACGTGCAATTGATACGAATTGACATCAATCAATTTCAAAACAAAACAATATTTATTCAAAAGTAGTTCAATATGCCCCAGTATCTAATAACTAAATACGAAATATGAGAGCAGTTCAGGAATTAACCGAAAATATACTTAATTTAGAAGTTCAAGAGCGCGAGAAGCAAGAATCCTCAGAAATTACTAAATTAGTAATTTCCCTGCGTTCCTGAACAACATTTACCGGTGAAAGTTGAAACACTTTAAACGTGTCTACTTTGAAGAAGAGCACCAAAGTTTTGTAATGATGATAAAGTATATTGTATCTAACTGTGTAGGTGTAAAGATGTATTTAAGTAATTGTTAATACCAATGGGTCGTGTTTAAACTATCAAATACGTATCATATTCGCGGTTACTTATCCATTTCAGAACAACAATATTTTTATTCAGTTCCCGCATTCCCATAGATAAATTACTTCACGCAAGTTATATTAGGTTTTCTGTATTGACATAGGAAAATTACTTCCTGTGTTTGTTTGTTAAATCCATCAATTGATGAATTAGATTGGAATGTTTCGGTAATGAGAAATGTTGGAAATTAAGCGGAGAGATAATATCAAGATTATTTTGGATTGAATATTATAATGTAGCAATGTTTATTCGCGATATTAGTAAAAATCAAATTATTAACGACAGAAATCCAAAGTGGATCCAATTGAACATTCGTCGGGTGTCTGTTGTCCGGCTTCCAAGAAACATTAGTAATGGCATTTAGACTTGTCAAATTCGATGGTGCGCTGTCCTACTTACGTTTCTCCCTCCAGAGCCACCCCAGTCCTTAAGTAAATTAAGCCGGTGTAAAAATATAAGAAAATACTCTTTTAATGAATAATCGCGTAATATAGCGTCAAAACCAACATTTAGTTAGGTTATTACCTGCCACAGCTATTTTAATGTGTCGTAATACTTAGATACTTATTTTTGTAATTTCGTAAGTTATTTCTTGCCGATATGAATTAACTGCATTGCTTGTTCAGTGAACTTTATCAAATTTACAAAAATACGTTTAACAATTTTAATATCACAAAGGTTACGGGTCAAGTTCAACAGCTCTTACTAAAAGTTCAGTGGAGTATGTTGACAACTTGAGGTGGGTACTGAATACTGAATTAATTTGGTATTTAATCCAGGACCGTCAATTGTTTCAATTTTATATCACAATTGAAACGTTAATCATAATTGAAAAAGACGGCTTTAATTAATTGCTGATTTACGATGTTTTTCTGAAAAACATTTGCGATTGCCTGTAATTATCCCATGAACTACGAGTAAAACCAAATGCACCTTGCGCGATGTGATTATATTCTTGGAGTAGCAAAATAGGGTTCTAATTCATGATATGGACCACCGCGAAGTAAATCTTGGTTTAGTTAGTTGTGTACCAATTTCTCAACGTGGCGAAGTGCAACGAAAAGCAATGAGGACACGTTTTATTATATTTGAGGCAGGCCAGATTCCCATACATAATAAGACTAGGGTAAAAGTTACTCACTAAGCCTTGTGTAACTCTCAAGTTGGACAATTTATTTTGGTTATATAAGCACGTGCGGCGTCACAGCTTTCCCGCGGGGTCAGATCTCTGGTGGGATACGTGCCCCGGAGTAAATCTTAGGTCGCGATGAACTCGGGATACGACTGACTTATGCTAACGAGTAATCCGTGCACCTAATGCCTGCACATCCATCGGCTTCGCCTTACTTCCATCATTAAGGTCTAAACTCCAACCTCTGTCCCTAAGTAAAGAGCTTTATCCCAGCTTAATGCGATAGGTATGTAATGTAGACTACAGTTTGTTAAACGGGAGTTTCTAATGACGGTCAGCATTAATTTGGTCGCGTTTTCCTGCCGCCTGGCGCCATTACTTTGTTTCAGAGCACTACGTGCGGCGAATTAGTTACATAATTCATCAGAAGAGTCGCTTATGACTGCCGTAGGCCGCGGGGCCTAGGCAAATGTCAAGAAGCCGCGCTGCTCTTCAGCGTATATAGCCTTCTTAGGAACAAATATAAATAAATAATATTTACGAGAGATATTTAGGTACATTAATTTGAGAAAACGACTCGATTCTCTAATTGTATTGTAGGAATAGCAACGCAATTACCTACAGTAAAGTGATGATTAAATATAGCAATTGTGACTACTAAAACCTTCTCAAGGCTTCTGAACACTTTTGAACCTTTTGAATATCCAATTACATTGTAATAGTTAACTCGTGTGTTACTCGTGGTAATTACTTTTAAGACAAATGTGAATAATTTAAAAGCTTTGCGCTATTATGAAATTAAATTAATTGGGCCTTACCTTCACGTTCAATGTTAGCAGCGGGAACCTTCACCGGCGGTTGCGCACTCAGCCTTATTCCTATGAGACTCAGTTCAGCACTCACCTACTTTCGATCACGTTAAATGCTTCGAACAAAGCATTCAGTTTTCCTTATTACATTAACGCACTTAACAAGAACTAAATACTTTTAAGGAGAAACAACACCGCCACTTCTTATGAGCTTCAAACCACAGCCATCCTCGTGTTTTTAAATGTTCCATAAGTTTATCCGATTAGAACTTCATAAGCTCGTGCAATCCTTTTGTATGTGCAGAAATAAAAACACGTTCTTTTAAAACATCCATTCCTATTAAATGTGGTAAATAATTCAAGGTATTTTATTGAACTCTTCACAATGGGTACTAAACAATAATATCAATGGATTCACGTCACAAAAATAAAAACGTCACATGGGTCGTAGTAAATCCGAGAGAACCGGCGCGGCGCAAGCGCTTCAGCTACGGTCGGCTAACTTCGGCTCTCGGCGTTCGTATAAAAGAAAAACAATCTCTTCTCTCCCTCGCACCTGGGTGCCGGGGACTCGCTCTACCTTCCTTCCTTCATAGATGAGATCAGTGAACCACAAAGAAACAGAAACGGCTCTCTCGGCCGGCGGGTGGTAGGGAACCGGTTTTGCATTTAACTTTTTAGTCCTTAGGAATAAAAACTCATGCATAGATAATCAAGAGCGCGCAGCGTCGTGCACGAAGCTTTACGTAAGGGGCTGAACGGTGGAAGGAAACTGTTACTGAACGGAAATGGACAGGGGCACTCATTATAATAGTAACACGGAGAGTTAATATCGCTAGGACTTTGAATATTGAACCGGCTTGGTAACACTATGTTACTAAACTCGGCCCCAAAGCACCAAATCTATTCAGCTTTCGGTCATGGGTGGTACTAGTAGTCTTCCTTATCTTTAAAATAAAATAATACCTTATTGCTTTAACGTTTAAATTTTAAGTAGGTACATACAAAGTACCTAAATACCTACACCATGTTCAGCGGTAAGCAAGTTAACGTACGATTTTGTTACATTAATTTCATCTGAGCTGTTAGACATAACGGTTAATTAACTAATCAGCTATTAAATAAGGTGCTCTCAGAGCTGGAAAATCGAGCTCGGTCTAGATTTTAAAGCTCATATCTATCAGCCTCGATTTTAATGGGTCACTCTAAAATTACTGCACCTCTAGAATTAATTCGGTTGATTTAAAAATACTTAGGGGCAGCAATTGTTGAATTTATAAAACTGGTATGAAAAATAAAACGTATTAAGTATGTACCTATGTAATGAATGGATTCTCTATTTGTAGTAATATTTTTGGAATTTTATTATAAAAACGTATGCAACTTCTCAGAAACGAAATTTGGTTTAGCCAGTCTGTAAGATTGGAACTTTAAGCTTCCCTGTGTTTCTAGTAGCCTTTGGCTTATCGGCGTTAGTGGGAAAATCACATATGTTCTTCCTAACATACATGATTATTTCAAAAACATAAAGCGACGGCGGTTAGGATACCCGTTTCCTTAAAAAAAGATCTTAATAATTTAGGTGTCTTCAAATTATCTATTGCAATTAGAGCCCTCTTTTGTAAGATCAAAATTGACTCAATATCTGCAGCAGATCCCCATAAAATAAGGGCGTAAGAAATGATGCTATTAAAGTAAACAAAATACACCAACCGTGCCGTCGCCACATCATATAGCTTAAGTACTTACAGGACAGTTTTATCCCGGAAAAATGTATAGTTCCCGCGGACTCGATCGATGATCGATCGATCGAAGAACGATTGATCGTTTTTTCACTGACGAAATCGCGGGCAACAGATATTATACACTCGTACTAAATTTTTTAATTGTTTGTGATTTTTTGTCAACTTCAAGCTGAAAGCAATTTCCGGAAATTACATAATGACTCAAATAACCATGGTAAATTAACTCTTATTTAAGTATTATGATTAATTCATAAATTATTTTTACTTCTCAATACCAATATCACTAAAATGCATCTAGGTAAAGATTTATTTCGGGCTGCGTTCTATAAACCTCGAAACTGCAAGAGCAGAGTCCAATCGGAAATCAATTAGGCGGCATGTTATCAGAAAGCTGACCGCGAGCTGTAAAGTAGAGGAAAGCTGCGCTTGCGCCGGATGACCCACAAATTCTGCTCCTAACTGCTATTTCTTATGACTATTTTATCTCTAGGTACGATATTTTTTAATAGTAGGGTATAAACGCTTTTTAGTAAAAGTAAGAGGTATTTTGTTTACCCGAAGTGGAAACAAAAATATTTTTTGGGAACCTATCCAGAGCATCTAGCTGTATTGGTAGGTAAAATGATAATAAAATCCAAACAATAATTCAGCTGGAAAATAAACAGATTGACAGTTATACGACTGTGCTGTAGTGTATACGTTTAGCATTCTACTTGTGGGCCAATGAAGGTTCGAAGACATTTACTCGACGATTTCTCTGTTGATAAAACAATCTAGTTATTGAGTCTGACGTAATAAATACAAATATAATTTTGTCTACCAATATCAAAACAACAACCAGGACTAAATTGTCTATTGCTAAAAGGTTAACTTCTACGGTAATAAAAAGTCGCAGGTTATGTGCATGGCAGCTGGTTCCTCCGAACGAGTCGACTTTCTGCGTTGACTCGAAGGCGTAAGTCATATAATATGTTGGTTTTATAGCATGAAAGTTGGACGACTCTCTAAATCTCTTTTATGTATTAACCTTCTTGCCCTATTTAACTAAAACATTGTTTTTTTTCTTACTCAGAAGGCATAATTATTAACCCGTCATGCGTCCTAGAGACTACATTAGTCCCTATTTTTTTTTTGTGCGGGAAATGTCCTTCAGATTACAGTACCCCTAGTGTAATTTTTCGGTTACAAAAATACGTCTCGATCGCGTTCGCGTAAAATCTCAATTTGTATGGAAACACGAATATCGCAAACGTTCCGCTAGAGGCGCTGTTCGTGTTTCCATACAAATTAAGATTTTAACGCGAACGCGATCGAGACGTATTTTGTAACCGAAAACTTACGCTAAGGGCACTGGTAGTCTCTAGGACATTTCCCGCACAAAAAAAGTTAAGGACTAATGTAGTCTCTAGGACGCGCGACGGGCTAAGAGTGAACTGCCAAGTCACTACAACGAATCTGAAAATCTCAACGATGACAAACACGCTTTTGATTTTTCTAATAATACTCAGCGGCCCAAAATTTGGCCCACTCTACATACAAAATTGCCTATTACTGCATACAGTTTATAATAAATATAATTAATATTTAATATAGTATAATATAGTTAATATTTCAAAATTATAAACACATTTTCTGACATATTTAGACATTTCCTCAAAAAGCTATCCATAAGTATATGCAAAAGTTTCGTTTCCTGCAACAAGTATTTTACCAGTTTTGTGTCCCGATAGTCCTTTGCACAATCAGTGCGTCGCACGCACGTCGTCAGCTGCCACTTCTGAGTTTGGAAGCCGGCATTTTTCTTTATCCTAATACAGCCTACACTCATTGCCGTTTATCTCTGTCTCCTATATGGGGTAGGTTCAATAGTTCCCGGTAAAACTAAAATGTGGATGGATGCCTTGTACGGTAAGGAAACTTCGTTGAGGATTATTTCTTTGTTTGAAAATTAGAACCTTTAGTCTGACGTGTTATTAGAACTCTCCAAAACCATAATTTTAGTGACCAACCTAAATTAAAACATTTAAGGGTTAGAATTACACCTCTCCATTTCTTCCGTGGATGTTGTAAGAGGCGACTGAGGATATAGGTTAGGTTAAAGTATACCGTAGGTGACAGGCTACAACCTGTCACTATTGTACCGTTTTTGTCAAACTTAAACCTGAAATTGTTAAAAGTAGGGTAATGGAGGGAGTGACTGGCCGGGGCGCCAGAGTTAAGTAAATTGGCCACTTTCAGAAAAATATTGGTTTTCTTAACCTAGAGCCTACCATATTAAAACGCTCTAAAAAGAAATAAAACAATCTGTTTAGCTTTTTTTCGTTTGCATCGTTTCGCATCGTCGGTTAAAATATACGCCTTAAACCTATAACTAAGTGTTACGCGCGTAAGTCATGACGTGTTTAACATTCAAACAACAATATTGGTACAATTTGTGAAATACATCCCCGCAGTTAATTTACTTTGCTTGCCAGAGTGTACAGTTAGTTTGAATATCGAAGATGTTTGTATTTGTTGTTCATTAACTTAGGTTAGATTTATGTTTACGTTTACGTCCCAAGGCGACGCCTCGTTGTTTTTCAATTTCCCTAAGGCGGCCGTCTGAACTTATCAATAACGGAAAACATTGCTTGTTTATGTGATTTCTAACAACGGAAATTTACTACAAACTTCAATTTTGAAGCATATTTCGTTTAAGATGCACCACGTTACTAACGATAACTTACGATATGAATGTATGTACGTTAAACCAGACGTAAACTCTGCAAAAAATACTATAACCAAAAATTTACTTAACGGAACACTTGACTGTTGGTTTAACATGATCATCGTTGTAGCAACTTAGTGCAACTCTCTTTTATAAATAGGTAAGTGTACCTTCGACCACGTCATGTAAAAAAATCAAAATCTCGAGGCACAAACAAACATCACTAGCGTGCGACCACGCTAAAATGCTGCGTACTAATGGATAAGGGGAAAATTTTATACAACAAGTCCATAGTTATAAATCATGGTTGAACTCGTGCCTACACATGTATCTCTTTTGCATACATACTTATCTACATACTTACTTATTTATGTTATACTAGCTTTTGCCCGCAGCTTCGCTCGCGTTAAATTTTGAGTAACATACATTTACTTTCTGCGATCCTTTTTTCGTGTTTTGATTAATTTTCGGAGGATTACATGTAAATACAAATACGGACAGATTTTCTTTTAGACAGATGGTGCAAATTTTGTAATACAAAAATCAACCTACATCCGTAATTAATTATGATTCTTACCAGCTTATTCGTTTTATCCCGTGGGATATTCGGAAAATCTTTGAAACAGTTTTTACCTATTAGTATTATCTTCCTATATGCCAAATTTGAAGTCTGTGGCGTCACGGAACCACGTAAAGAAAAGTTTTCGAAGCAAATGGACTGTATGAGGAGAAACTGATTAAGTTTAGAATGACCTAAAAAACTGGACCCAGAAAGATGGGCTTTCGGTTAATACTGCCTTTATCATTCCAGATTAATTACAAAAGACTCACCATGCCTTTCCTCTACGATAGCGAACCCGTGGAAAGTTTTCAGCAGTCCAGGCTTAGGTCAAATCTAAATGTCTTAAAAAAGTCACACGTACGCACGGATTACACAAAATAATATTCTTTAACACAGCACAACTAAAATGTTCTCTTGATGTAGTAGGTTTTAATTAATTAATAAAATATAGAAATAAAATGTGCCTTCTTCTGGCGAGTTCAAATTGACACTAGTTGCGCGCGCAGACCATAGCCAATACCTTCGTAGGCTGCGTTTCGTTTCAGTCAGACTTAGCGCAGCGCTTTTGCAAATTAAAACTAGAATAAAAAAGGCGATATATTGAACACCCCCCACCGAAAGCACCATGGAGCTTTCCCACTAAAATAAGAGGGGTTCATTAAATGAATGAAGATATGAATAAAAAGAAAAAAAGGTTTTCCACCTCTGATAACTAAATAAATTAACGTAATTACTGAAGTACCTATCAGTTAGCATATGGCAGAAAACTAAGTTTATTTACAGGTCTTTGGAAGAGCCTTCCTTTGGACCGAAGAGTTACCTTTCGGATAACTCCATCCAAGCCAGGATGAATAATTTCAATTTTGGCAAGAGGCCAATGATATGAATTGACTTGATCATCTTTGACAAGAACTATGTTACCTATTTTTAGATTAGGTGGAGATGTGAACCACTTTGGTCTTTGTTGCAAAGTATTTAAATAGTCCTGGCTCTATTTTTTTTCAAAACAGTTTGAGAACAGTATTGCAAATTTCGCCAACGTGACAAATTGACTAACTGGAAACGTCAGTGAGACTATATTTTGGTACAGCAATCGTGCCTACAAAATTGACTTACATACTGGAATGACGTTTCAGGTTACAACGTTTTGAGACTATGTATTTTGGTACAGCAATCAGAAACTCTTTAACAGAAATTGCCATTAATAAATTGTAATATTTTGTAAGGTTCGTTTGTGGCCTTACATCTATCTGTCATAATAATATGTTATAAGTTTACAGATTACAAGGGTTACAACGTTTTGGAAGGAACGCGGATATAATATAATGGTAAATATGTGTATAAGAATTCTACAATACCATCTGAAGGAATTCTACCCCCCACCATTAGGAATCCACGGAATCACAGAAAGGTGCAAGCTTCCTTAACGAAGGAATATACGTTTTGCCCTTTGATAAATCAATAATTTCTTGATTAAAGTAAGCACTCTGTATTACCTACAGTAATCAAGCAATCATGCGCTTGATTTAAATCGTGGGTGGTTAGAACGTCCTGATTTTCAATAGTTGCATCTCTGCGAAACCTACGGTATAATTTCAAAATTCGAGCTACCGTTCTTTGCAATTTTGAATAAGAAGAAAACTGATTGCAAACTCTTTCAAAAAATTCCACTTTACTCTCTTCGACATTTTGTTGACTTAACAAATTAAATGAGTTGCAATTAGTTTTCATTTCCGGAATTTCCGATTCGTTCTTATTGAAATGACACGAAATAGGCCAATTTTCCCTATTTTCGTACATCCAAGCAGGACCTTCAAACCACTGCGAACTACACGCTATGAACTGCGCGGGAGAAACGCCACGTGAACTAATGTCTGCCATGTTATTTTCGCTATTAACATGACGCCAGACGTGAGGTGGAAGCACCTCTATAATTTGAGTAACACGGTTACACACAAAAGTTTTGAGTTTATACGCGTCAGTTTGGATCCAAGACAGAACTATCGACGAGTCAGTTAAAGCGGTAATGCGAGTGACGTTAACACGCGATAGTGATCCTACGATATACTTCATTAGTTTGCTAAGGAGTGCTGCCGCCATGAGCTCGAGCCTGGGAATAGTCACCGGCTTCACTGGAGCTACCTTGGATTTAGCTATAAGCAGCCTACACTTGACTTGACGCTCACGTCGTGAAATAACGTAAATCGACGCGGCGTAACCTCGTGATGATGCGTCACAGCACCCTACTAACTCGCATTCAGTTACCCCTGGAAGCAGGACATGGCGCTCAATTTGTAATTCTGACAATCTAGGCAGCTCAGAAATAAATTCTAGCCATTGCTGACAAACATCGCTAGGTAGCTGCTCATCCCAACCGATGCCTAACTTCCAGAGATCCTGCATTATGCATTTCGCGACGAAAGTGCATGGAGATATAAAACCCACGGGGTCATATATCGAAGCTAATATTTTTAAAACAGATCTCTTGGTCATAACTGAGTCTTGCTTATTTACGGAAAAACTAAATGCGTCAACTAATGGCGCCCACTTCAGGCCTAGAAGCTTTAAAGAGGCGTCATTTTTGTCCTTTTCGAAAGAAATGCTAGTTTCGCGATGTTCTACAGGTAAGCGCTCGAGTAGCTCCTTGCTATTACTGGACCATTTTTTAAGAATAAGTCCCGCTGATTGAAATATATTTACCAACTCGTCTTGTAGTGCGCATGCTTGTGAGAACGTCTCACACGACCACAAGGCGTCGTCCATGTAGATGCCTTGTCTTATGACAGCAGCAGCAGAAGGGAAACGTTCACCTTCGTCGCTAGCTAACTGCAGCAAAGTCCGTATAGCAAGAAACGGCGAGCTACTTACACCGTAAGTTATCGTTTTTAGTTCGTAAATCTTAATGGGTTCGTCAACGGACGATCTATACAATATATGTTGATATTTCCTATCATTTTCGCGTATTAAAATCGCGCGGTACATTTTACAAATATCACTAGCAAAGCATTCAAATAATCGAAAGTTGGTTAATATGGACCCTATATCACGGTATAGTTAGGCCCAGATAACTGAGTGTCATTGAGAGAGACGTTGGTACTTGTTTTCGCACTAGCATCGAAGACTACGCGTAAAGGTGTTGTCGTACTGCTCGGTCTGAGTATACTGTGATGCGGAATTAAATATCTACTAGGCTCAGTCCAGTATACAACTCCATGTGATCCAGCTTCTCATATTCTAGCATGAAATCATTGTACGCCTGTTGTAATACTGGTGAGCGTGCGAGTTTTCGTTCCGTCGCTAGAAGCCTGCGTTCAGCGGCAGCGCGCGAATCCCGAGCGGCGGGTGTCAGGCACAAATGGTAGAGGAACGACGTATCTACCGCTCTCGTCGCGGCTATGCTCGTTCGCGTAAATATCCTCTGCCAGCTGATCCAGCGGACTAAGTACAGGTTTGCACGGCAATTCCTCTACTTCCCAAAAATCACGCAACGTTTTGTCCAGACTTTTCTCTTCACAGACCGATAAGTGGAAATTTTGTGAGGTTAATTGAGAATCATAGTACAGTTTTCCACTTACTACGTAACCAAATACTGTCTCAATAACATTCGGTATATTTGACTTAATGTTGACCGGCTTGTCTTTAATTAATTCTGACACTACATCGTTGCCTAATAAAATATCAACAGCTGACTTTTCGTAGAACAATGGGTCAGCTAAGTCGAAACGCTTATACTCTTCCACAACCTCGTACGGAAACGAAATGTTCGGCATTTCCGAAGAAACTTTGGCTACCACTACCATATCTACCGCAAAACTCGGAACGTCCGATTTACACGGTTTTATGTCGCAAGTAATAATACCATAGTTTTTAACTACTTCGCCGCCTAGTCCAGACACGGTAAACGGACATTTGTTGCGACGCAGGCCCAAACGTTGAGCACAATCTAACGTAATAAACGAGCTTTGAGCACCCGAATCTAGAACTGCACGGCAATTCTGCGGTTGACCCGCGATATCAGCAATGTGTATGCGAGTAGTACCTAACACAACACCATAGTTTGCGTCTTCATTCACGGAATGAAGCGATTCTTTTACCGCGACGTCAGTATCCGCATCGACACTCACGGAGTGTGACGGATTTATCCCGGCTACGCATACGTTAGAGCGAGATGGCTGCGACGTCAGCACGGCTGACGACGCGCCTGCGTCAAAAAGGCAGCTGCGGCGTCAGCACGGCTGACGGCGCACCCGCGTCGCGATGAAGCAAATAATGGTGAGGCGAAGAACATACTCCACAAGTCATGTAGCTTCTGCACTCAGAAGAATCATGACTAGATTTTAAGCAATTCGTGCATAATTTAAGGCGTTGACACGGTCAATCCTATCCTGAACTAACAGTTTACGAAACTGTTCGCACCGGTAAATCATATGATTTAAATTACAATGCACGCATATCGGCTTTTTAAAGTTATGAGTGTCGTTTCGAGTTGTAGTCAAGCCAAGTTTAGGCGAAACCTGGGAGATCGTGAATTTTTATAATACATATTATTCGATTGAGTAGGCTTACTCGGTTGCGGTGTACTGTATTGTTTGGAATAAACCAGATTTTGTTTTGTTTTGAGTTGACGAAGAAGCGGTCCAGGAGCTAGTACTCGGGAAAGTATGTTCGAGTACTTTAATTTGTTTATTCACGAAATCAATGAGTTCTTTGAAAGTCGGCAACTCGTTTTGATCCCGGCTTTCTTCGAATAACTTTCGCGTGTGGCTATCGAGCCCGCGTAAGGCAATATGGCAGAATAGGTAGTCATCTAAATCTCGAATTTTCAATGCTTTAATAGCTTTCAATGAATGGTCAAAAGTTTCAATAAACGAAGTCAAATTCGCGACACTATCTTTTGTCAGCGGGGTAAAACCCAGCATTCGGTCTAAATATCTCCCGGTCAATGCCCTTTGATCATGATACTTGTCTAATAAACTTTGCCACACTACGGCATAATTATTAGCAGTGATCGGAAGATTTTTCACCATATTAGTGCGGAACCCTTCACACACTGACAACAGATAGTGAAATTTGTCGATGTCATCGAAGCTACGATTATGTACTAAAGACACGAAAGTATCGTAAAACGTCGTCCAATTTTCAATCTGACCATCAAATTCGATCAAAGTAAGCTTAGGCAATGACGGCCTACCTAAATTGCTCTCATTATTTGTTTGACGTAAATTCGCCGACTGCTCCTGGTTTAACTTTTCACAGTTCAAAGCTACTCGTTTGCACGCATAAAATAAATCGTCAAAACTCTCTAGTACGCTTGTCGAGGGCTTAGAATCTGGTGACTGTTGCAATTCAAGTACAACAATATTCATAACAATATTTTCGAAGTCGCTACGAGCGTCGTCGAGTTCTGAATACTGTACCAAAAATCTCTGCACCGAATCTAAGCTATCCATTCTAAGTGTTTTGGATAAATCATAAGCCTTTTGAACCTTACTGAACAGATATTCTTTTTTCAAATTTAAAATTTTAATTGTGATTCACAATCTTCACCCTCTATTATTGGCGCCATTTTTAAATTCTGTCACGGACAAATGAATAACAATGGACTTGCCAACTTGAAACAAAAAATGAACTCGCCCGTGTGCAATTACACACGTGAAAAAAATGATTTAAGATGTTTATTTTACAGAAATATGACGTGAATACGATTCACGGTATAATGGGCAACAGAATAGTGTAACTTTTGAATAGAAAATTCGGATCGGAGGCCAAAAAATGTGGCGTCACGGACCACGTAAAGAAAAGTTTTCGAAGCAAATGGACTGTATGAGGAGAAACTGGTTGTTTAGAATGACCTAAAAAACTGGACACAGAAAGATGGGCTTTCGGTTAATACTGCCTTTATCATTCCAGATTAATTACAAAAGACTCACCATGCCTTCCTCTACGATAGCGAACCCGTCGAAAGTTTTCAGCAGTCCAGGCTTAGGTCAAATCTAAATGTCTTAAAAAGTCACACGTACGCACGGATTACACAAAATAATATTCTTTAAACAGCACAACTAAAATGTTCTCTTGATGTAGTAGGTTTTAATTAATTAATAAAATATTGAAATAAAATGTGCCTTCTTTCTGGCGAGTTCAAATTGACACTAGTTGCGCGCGCAGACCATAGCCATACCTTCGTAGGCTGCGTTTCGTTTCAGTCAGACTTAGCGCAGTCGCTGTTGCAAATTAAACTAGTAATAAAAAAGGCGATATATCGACATGAATATATAGATTTGTCACGCCAACAAGAGTACATAAAACAAGTTATAAAAAATAACCACCCGAGCCGGTAGAACGAGGGTGATAGACACATCGAGGAGAAAATGGGGATTGCGAGGAAAGGAAATAGACCCTTAAACAATTGTTCATTAATGTGTAACATTTATTTTTTGCATGAATTACTATATAATTATATATTTTGTTTGTTTAATTGATTATTTTGATCGATTTTTATTTTTATATAAATTAAAAATGATTAATAAAATCATGTAGATTTTGCTTGTAGTAAGTTGCTTATTGTACAGTTACCCATCAATCTGACACAGTAAAGCGTGCATATAAATATCTGATACGACTCTATTTTAGAGGTGAGATGTACCTACTAGGCAAAACGCGGACTGAGTCTTGCGAGTACGCGTCCACAAAAAGACTATGGTTCTCCCTATATATACTGTAGTCTTTGACTATGGTCGACGCCATAATTCGTGAGACTAAATTGACAATTCATTGTGCTCAAGTGTTGCCACAGTCAGGGTAGTGCTGTTCGTGTCGATATAATAAAATAAAACATTACGGCATTGGCTTCTAGTGATATTTATCCATTATTTACGGTGACAATAACAAATTAGTTTAATAATTTACTTTGCAATGTAAGATTTTATTGTAAGAAGTGCAAATACGAACCAACGACTATTATTTCATTTATTGTTTTGATTGGCCTCACCTTAAATCCGCTTTATATATTTTATATGCGCATGAATCACTGCCGTCCCAAGTGCGCAGTGCGCTAACCGAAGTAATAGTTTCATCATT
The DNA here is from genome assembly GCF_025370935.1 of Choristoneura fumiferana. Taxonomy (NCBI): domain Eukaryota; kingdom Metazoa; phylum Arthropoda; class Insecta; order Lepidoptera; family Tortricidae; genus Choristoneura; species Choristoneura fumiferana. Next base: position 14,106,349 of record NC_133495.1, read on the forward strand.
ATCTGAAGAAGAGACGCCATTTTGTCACCGGTAATGTTGTCGCGATTAGCAAGGGGCGACTACTACGAAATTCTAAAATCGAAGTTCGTATCGTACTGTCTCACTTCGTATTAAATAAGTACTTAATTTAACGTCAGCAGGACGGCAAGATACTTCCAATTTTATAACTTCTTCATAAGGGGCTGCGGGGCATTCGTCGATTTTTCACTTTAATAATGGATCTTAAGCCTATAAAATTCAATCGGATCGCATTGCTCTTAATCGATCTCAATTTATAAACCTAATAAATACTATTTATAAAAATAATAGACCAGTTTTTTTTCAAAGTCCAAAGTACTTCCGAATTCATAAACTTAAGAACTTTACCAAGTATAGTATTTAGTAGTTCATCTATTCTAAAGATCTCGTTTTTCTCCATTAAAGTGACAATTGCAACAACAATATTCCCGAAATTGTACAAAAAAATGCCACTTAGCCACACCATTTAGTCGAATCGACACTGAATATCGATATCGGCTACATAAATATTTAATTTCGTCGAACCCTGGTAACCATGTAACTGTCATTGACTTGTCAATTTAGTCTCACGAATTATGGCGCCGACTATAGATCCAAAGACTAGGTCCACGAGTATCTACGAGTACTTAACTCAATTGACTCATTGCGTAAACAAAATGATTCCCGTAAATGCGCTCCCGTGATTGCGTATACACCATACTAGTTTTAGTAGTTTTACGAATATCGAGCTACCGAATTCCACCTCACAGTTCAGTTTTCACACTTCATATATTTTTAATTTTAACTTATATTAAATACCGACTAAAAACTTCCCTTCATACTTTGTACAGGCTTAGGACTGTCAGCAGGTTTTATAAAATTTTCAGTTAAAAAGTGTACATAAATGCTTGTTTTCAAGTTGGCGGAACGTTGTCAGCCGCCGTACTCCTAAAGATACTCGTACGCTAAAAGAATCGCGGGCGGGAACGCGTAGGTACTCACGCGTCCAAGCCATGAAACCTATTCCAAAAACCTATTCCAGTAAATACGTCTCACCTCTACTCTATTTCTGGGTCGTTCGTTCTACTAGCGCCTCAATCGCTATCAGTATCCTGTCATACCTAAATGTTGAAGAAATTAGTGATACCAAGCGGATTTTTTATAAAACAAAACAGTGTGTTTAGGGTATAATTTCAATTTGTTAAAACTTTATGATAACTGTATTAGGTAATTTCTTTGAAAAATAACTACTCTTCTGTGGGGCCATTATGTATAGCAGTTGAATTGAACTTCCCAGATTTCGCATAAAATCCCATGGGGGTTCCCACGAAATACCTACATCGTGGATTTCATTGAAATGGTTATAATAAAGACAGAGAGACGCGGCCAAATTTCATGTCACTGATGAAACATGTTCAAATCTTGGGATTTCGTCCGATTCCGAGGGAATATCAGAATAAAAATTAAGTATGCTATATTCCGCATTTTCCAGCTATCTACATACCAAATTTCATCCAATTGCACCCAGCCATTTTTGCGTGAAAGAATAACAAACACGCGCACGTACGCACGCACGTTACTCACAAATTTTCGTATTTATAATATTAGTAAGTAATAATAATAATTAGTTTTTTGCCCATGTAACACGTAAGAATGCTCTACATGTCACAATTCTAATAGTTCGACTGTACATTAATGTAAATCACCGTTATACGGACGACATCTCGCTAGAGTCGCTGCCCTCGTGAATAAGTAAGCGTGTAACGAATCTAACAATGGATTTTGCTTCGTTACGAGACAAGGTCGCGAAGGTCGACCGATTTAATGTCTAGGTCTGGCTTTTCAGCTTCAATGTTAAACGCTGTGTTCTGTAAAATAAAATATTAATAAAATATCTAAACGTCTTCGACGAATCGAAGTAAAAAAATAAAATAAGGAGCCTTTAAATTTAGGGCTATTTCAAGGATTTCGGCGGATCGATATTCGTAGTCGATGATAGTGTTAGGTTAGGTTAGGTTAGGGGCTGTTTCACCACCCATTGATTAATTTTAATTGACGGATAAATGTGACGCCGTCTATTCGAACAAAACAAACAGAGACGGCATCACATTTAATCCCTCAAATAAATTTAATGAATGGATGGTGAAACAGGGGGTTTAGTGTGTTTGGCTGTCGTAACGCTTATAACTGGCCATTGAAGGCAAGTTTCACCACTCGATGATAAGTTCCTGATCTTTGATTATAACAAAATACTTTTAAAAGTACTTTTTTATCTCTGACTAATTTTTCGCCGAAAGTTAAAGGTATGTACCAGCGACTTGACTTTAATCAAATAATTAAGGTTAGGTAGGTAAGTATAATGACGAATCAGCATTCATTTGTTTTTGTATTTTGTACCCGCAGTGGCAAGCCCTTGACTACGTAAACAGAGTGGCTGAAAGCCTTAACCCCTCGTATGCGGGAAATAAAAAAAAAATTTCATTCAGGTGTCATTTGTATTTATTAGCAAAAATACTGATGACCTAAATAAAAATAAAAATAAATCTTTAAATTTGACGCGGATCCGGATCCCTGGATACCTGGGGGCTACCGTTCCTCCCACTCTCGTAATTAGTTATTTGCTAGGTATGCAAGGCTGGAAAGTAACTGTTTGGCACGAGTGCTTATATTGAAAGCCGAGAAAGCGAAGGATTCTAGAATTGGACCACGAGCGAAGTGAGTGGTTCAAAAGAAGAATCCTGAGCACAGTCGAGGGTTTCAAAGGCACGAGATGCTAAACAACTTTAGAGCTCAGGACAGCGAGAAAAATAGTAGGTAGATGGAAGAAAATAAATTAAACACTTTTATAAATCAGTTTCAGGTTATTTTAGCTAGCTTATACCAGTGGATTTTTGTAAATCGTGGAATTCTCATCCCATGGAAATATCTCAAAATACATTCACGTTCTTATGTCTTCATAAAAAGAGGGAATTTTGAAGTCCAAGTAAAAGTTTAGCTTTCTAGATCCAGGGTTTGGGTTGGACGTTCATAAGTGAGTTAGCCAGTACTTTTACATTTCATTATGCAAGTAGCTAAACCTACCTAAAGTTAAAATAATTATAACTAGAGTTCGAAATATTGACAAAGTGTGAACTTATTTCCCTCCGGTAGGTGCGTTCTGAATTTGACCACATATCTACCTCCCTATTTTTTTTGTCGTTATTTTTTGTAAAAAAAGACGAAAAACTTATTTAATAGAACAAAATAAATGTTATGTATTTTTTTGGTATTAATAAATAACAACAATAATAACAAGAATGAAAACGCATACGCTAACGCATTTATATTTATTAATGAAATAGTTTATGACAAACCACGTTTCAGAACGTGTCACTGTGCTTTTTTTTCGGATGCGTTACCGAATCTTTTGATATCCGTATCTATGAATCCTTTGATATCTATTTTCTTCTTTTTAATAAATGTTTGTTCTAGATTTTTTTTGTAATTATTGACGCATTTGGAATAATTTCAGAAAACTGAAATGAGCTTATTTTTTACTAAATAAATGTTTAGTAATTAGAATAAAATAACAGATTAAATTAACAGATTTAAATATTACTTGAACAATATAGGTATGACGAACTTTCTTTGTTAACACGTCAATATTCAACGCTTACTTCCTCAACCTCGTATCAACCCGAATTGTATACAACAAATCAACACTCTATTCAACAATACATAAAGATGATTTTAAAGCAATTTTATGTGGCCAGATACGAGGTTGTGAAAGTAAGTGGTCGATACGTAGTTCCAAGGGGGCAGCCGTTCACGATAACGTTCGAATTTCAAAAGCTTTCCACGCAGATTTCGAAGGACAAAGAAAGCTTTTTCGAGCTAGTGAGGTGAAAAAAAAAATATATCTACGCGTCAGCGGGACGGTTAGATACGAAGTTTGGATTTTGCGCTTCGTTGTATAGGTAGGCCCTGGACATATTCAACATAGTGCGTCACAACTTCGCGATGAAAGACAGGGCGAACACAGGCGGGTTGCGCAGTGCAGGCCGTCTGCCCTTCCGTGCCCTCAACTGCGTCTAGTCTAGACGTACGCCCTATTGCCCCTCTGTGCGGGCCGCAACATACTGAATACAATTATTCCAGTCTGTACATACCTTTAATGTAACTTTCTGACGTAGAAAATATTTGTTTAACAATGGAGCGCCGATGACGGCAAACAAGCGCCAATATAAGTAACCGCAAACATTATAGGTAACAGTCTTTCGGGATGTGGGAAACGTGAAATACGGCGGTAGTTAAGGGGTTTGTGACAAAATTAAACGCAACAGGAGTATGTACTGCTACGTTGGTCTGTGTCTTTTGAACTTAGTAATAAATGTCATTAAGCAGTATACTTCTTTGAGATTAATGTTATGAGTACTAGTCAAGCATTTCCATTCTTCGGTAACAACTGCATTGCATTACCCATTAATCCATTTACCTCTACTCTGTAAGTATGTAATGCAGAGGTTCGATTGAGCACCTTTGTCTACTCTATACAATTCCCAAATTAAAACAAAATTGAAATACTTGCAGGAACATTTCTACATTTTTGCGTTAACTTCAGTTTGGCTGTTCCGAAGCAGTCCCGAAAGCACGCGTTTTCGTACTAATAGTACCCTTCTACCCTCAAAAATTTGGCAAAAACGTTGGTCTGCCAAAAAAGGAGAGTTCTACAATATATTTATATCGCATATTTTTTCCCATTAGTACCTACCGACAGAGATTTTGCTGTCATTTTTACTGGTATTCAAGAGCCCACTTGGTAAGGTATTTTTTTGTTAAAATCCTTACCTTTCACGAATATACATAGAATCTTATTAGGTACTCCTCCACAATAAACTGACTTAATAATAAAGGCCACGAAACTTAAGTGGGTCGTATCGCAGTGCGGTCGTATGATAATAGAATCATAGAATGAATAGAATAGGGCCTCCTGAATGCCAAAGCCTATAAACTTAACAAGTTCTTATTTGTTTACTTAGCTCTATTATTGCAAGTATCAAGCGTCTCTTGAGTCTAAAGCTATGTAAATTTGTAGTTTAGTGATAGGTGCTTGATGACGTTTAACTAGGTAACCTAGACTTAAAATGCTTTGAGACAATATAATCTTATTATACTTACTAAGATATTTAACTTGCTTCTGATTGTTACTGAGCCCAACATGAGGGGGGGGGCTGGAATTTTCCAAAGTCTGTAATATTAGTCGCATTTAAGCTGATGTTAAAAGGTAGCTGAAAAATCCAAGTATCATTTTCACTGTTAAAAAGTTCTATGATATATTACGAGACAATTCAAAATTGCTACGTTTAGGTAGGTAGTCCTAGTCTCCTAACTATAGTGATGTTGGATACGATGACATTGTGATAATTGCTTAAGTACCTAGGTACCTAGTTGCTGAAGATTTATGTTGATATCTGATGTGTGTTTTAGCGGTTTTACAAATTGTTGCCACGACCGTTCATAGCAACAACTTAACTGGTTACACCAGGGGTTCTCAAAGTGTAGGTACACTGCGGCGCCCCGAGATACACTGGGGCGCCGCGAGACACACATTTTTACAAGCTTTTAAATCAACCACACCTGCCATTATGTCTGTTCTTGTGGATCTCTCTGTTGACTTTAGGTTGGTCATCAATTCTGTTACTCAGTGAAATTTACAACTCCAGTTTGACACACTCGTGGTTGAAATGACATGAGATTTTGGAAACTCATGAAGTATTTAAATGTTATTATGACACAATAAACAAAGATCTCCTGCTACAATCAGCAGAATAGTTCAAGTTAAGTCTTTTCTTGTTGTAGCTTGCTTAAAGGATAGTATTGCTAACTACAGGCATTCTGGCCACTTGTCGACGTGATCAGGGGGGCTACTACGAATATCGAAGTTCGTATCTTACCGTCCCGGGATCCTTTCGATTGCCATAATTTTATAAGTCATAATGTAATGTTTTTCATAATTTTTGTTGGTCATAATTTTTTTCCCGCTCAAACCATAAATTTTATATAAATTTTAAAATGGTCATTCTGTAGAACTCTATATGTTAGGTTTATTTTATAACTATTCTGAAAAATACCTATACCTATGAATTCAGAGTAAAAAAAAGTTGTCAAACATTACATAATGGCTAACAATTTTCGACCAGTCGATATAGAGTCTATATTTATATTATAGACCCATTTTGGCGTCAAACTTCTGACTCTTCATTTTGCGTCGGGGGTTTAAAAGCGAGATTAATTTTATATTATATTATTTATTAAAATAATAAATATGAACAAATTTTAACGCAACTATGGTGTTAGATGACTTATACCAATTTACTGAGTTGCGTAGGGTGGATCTCGATCACGTCTTCAAAATCAGTATAAGGTTTGGAACCCCTGGCTGACATAGTAAACATGGCATTAGGCGTTTGATCGATCGCGGCAGTCTCTTAGCGACCCGTGATTGCCTGTCTCGCGCAGTCGAGGCGGCGTATGTACAAGACAAACGTTAGGCTAAAAATTAAGTGCGAAATACCTACTTACTTAAATGGAGAATTCCGCACCTGCGCCCGGTCGTCGGGAACCCTCTATAGATCCAGTGAAGGCGCAAGGAATTCTGTAATGTCTATTTTCATTATTACTAGGTAGACATAACTATTAACAGGTTGTCCGGACTGTGTAGAGCTTCAGTACGTGATACACTGGAGTATTAGGAAAAGTGTGAGTGAACCCTAAAGTCTTGTCAAATGTTAGATATTTTTGTCTACTAATGCCTGCCAGTTACATACTCTTTCTTATACTCGAGTACAGTCACCAGCACCAATATCTGACACAATAATCGTGCATAAATATCTGATACGACTCTATTTCTAGGGTCGGAAAGACGTGTCAAATATTTTTGCATGCTCCGCTGTGGCAGATATTAATGCTGTGACTGTACATCACGAACTGAACTTCCTCCTCGTGTAGGTATTTCGGGCAACTGAAAGTATATGTAATGTTCCTATATTTTTACTGGCTTATTTATATACAACTTGCCACTTGCATGCAGTAACACAGAATAAATGCAGTAAGTACTGATGTCAACGCAAGTGTTGTATAGTGTTGAAATCAATGAAAATAACCTAAAGCAGGAAAAAAGCCGTTTTTTTTTACAAAAACTTATTCATACATATTAAGATTAACGGTTGTGGTAGCCTAGTGGTTTGACCTATGGCCTCTCAAGCGGAGGGTTATGGGTTTGAGCCTTGACTCGTACCTCTGAGTTTTTCGGAATGTTGCGAAATTACGTAAAAAATTATCTACCATGAACTTTACGGTAAAGGAAAATATCGTGGGAAACCTGCACCCACCTGCAATGCAATTCAACGGTGTGGTTGAAGTCCCAATTCATACTGGGTCCGTGTTGGAACTATGATCGTAGGCCTCTCATTCTCTGCAGTAGGATGTAAGTAAGTATATAAATAATGATGAGATTAACAGGTTATTTCAGTCTATGGGCTAGATGCAGCGTTGGCGGGTCATGCTGATGGGTGTTCTTGTCTGTTTTCAGATCATCTCTCACTCGCAAAGAGCGGCACGCAGCCAAGCTTTGGAAACAGAGATGGTCCTTCTACATGCAGCAGCGGGAAGTTCAAGAGGAAGAAGCATTCAAGCTAGGTAAGGGCAAACGTTTAATTTAGGGCTTAAGGGTATTAGGTGTGTAAAACAGGGCCCAAGAAACGCCTGGACTCGTAACTCGTAAACTAGAGGATACGTAAATGAAGCGTTACCATTGGATCATGACAAACACATTTCTCGCACATCTCTGGTGGAAACGCAGCATAACATAGGGACAGCAGGGCTACTACGAAACTCGAAACTCGAAGTTCGTATCGTACCGTCCCTCTTGCTCTGGTATTAAATAGTATAAGTGTCAGAGGGACCGCACAACACGAACTTCGAGTTTCGAGTTTCGTAGTAGCCCTGCTGGTGACGTAGGCGTGAAGTTATTAACTTAATTATTATTAGGGTGAAGACCAAAAAGTTGTACACCGTTAAAGCTGCGTTAGCAGGTAGTTAAAATTTCCATTAACTTTTTCCATTGTGACACGAAAATTATCCATACAAATGTATGATAATTTAAAAAAAATGCATTTGTATGGATAATTTTCGTGTCACAATGGAAAAAATGATAGTTATTATAAATACCTGCTAACGCAGCTTTAATTTTGTGTAACTTTTTGGTTTTCTCTTCACCCATTAATTATTGTCTTTTAAATATTATTTTTATCTAAGTAATATAAGTAGGTATATGCAGGACCGGATTAACCATTAGGCAACTGCCTAGGGGCCCCGCGTGCGCACTACAGAAAATTAAAGTCCTACTTCTATAAGGCTAACAGGAAACTAAAGTACATATGTTGTATTTTTTAAAGTATTAATCTTAGCGGTCCCCCGACACCGACGACGCTTAGATAAAAAAAATATTACTAGGTACTTATACTAAATTAACATAGGCTAATTTTGCGGGAAATCAGCATAGTCCCCGCGGGATAGAGATAAACGAATTCTTCGCAGATGAAGTCACGGGCAACAGCTAGGTATACTAGGTAGTGCATAATTATTATTTACTTTTTAGTTGTCTTTTTTGGCGGTGTTTTTTTGTCGGCAGTTTTTTCGGGCGTTTTTTTTATAATGTAACGTCAATGAAAACCACGATTTAACCTTCGGGAATTCCCACGAGAATTTTTCAAAGATTCCAAAATTCCAATTCATCTGCTGCATCTAATGATTTACGTGTGCGAAGCCGCGGGTAAACAAGTGTTTCATAAAGCAAAATACTAAAACACACAGCGTGATGGTGAAGAAGCAGTCTATGGATATCCTTATTTCTAGTTTTACATACCTGGCAACTAATTTTATTAATGAAATAATGGAACACAATAATAAATTAAAATTAGACTAATTTAAAAATATTAATAAAAGTAAAACAAACTAATAAAGAAACTATAACTAAAATAAATTTGAAAAAGTAACCTCCCGCGGCATGGACCCAAAGATGCTGGCAGCATTTCCTCGCTGTATAGCAATGCTGATACGTTGTGCGAGGAAGCTGCCAGCTCTACGGTCCCCTGTGGCACCCGAGAGACGTTTGGATAATTCTTTAAAGATATTTTTTTTAGCAAAAATTCTATTGTAAAATATGCATCCTTTCAACGCATGCTGTCAGTTAATTTGATTGAACTTGAAAAGAGCCGTTGATCTTCAAATGGGTGAAATGGGGCCCCGAGAATTTGCAGTGCCTTGGCACGCCTTGGGTAGGTATATCTTGGGTATATTATATAAGGTTAATCCGGCCCTTGGGTATATGAATTCACGTAATAAAATCCCATTCGGAAATAGTGATAATAAAGTACCTATGCTAAAGATGAGTCGTCAACAATTTTTTGGCCCTAAATAAATATAATAGCCCAATTTTCGTAAGCCCCTGCTGGTACATTACTAGGTACCTAGTTACTTAACTTATTATTCTACCAAGATGAAAGCCATTACGATATTTTTGTTTACTTTTGTTGTACTTGTACCTATCTAGACAAAAGCCCTTCCAATAGCTAAATTAGTCCCAGCTTAACTAAACACAAATTTACAAGTCAAATCTTTATTCTTTGTAATTTTCAATTTGGCAAATTGCTTCGACTGTGCTGATATTGTTTACCAAGGTATTTCCAGACGCAAAGTAAATGTAGCTATGGTGTTCTTTTCTCGTAATTCTTCTTCGATGTTTATTTTCTTTTCTTTCTTCTGTTTAATACATATATAAGATTATATAAGGTTGTTTGTTATTTTTAGCTGTAATTTTTTTTCTTTTTTGTTGTGTCGAAGTTTAGGAAATATATTCTTTCTATGTGTGTCTGTGTGTGTGTGTCTGTCTGTGGCACCGTAGCTCTTAAACGTGTGGACCGATTTAAATACGTTTTTTTAATTGAAAGCAGGTTTTCTAGCGATGGTTCTTAGACATGTTTTCAAAATCGGTTCAGCCGTTTTTGAGATATTGAACTTTGAAATGACAAAGTCGGGGGTTTTCCAACTTTTTGTTGGTTAGGTTATGTTATGTCATGCGCTGCAATTAAAGCCATTAGAGACTAATCGCAACAGTCTATCCAAAAAAAGTGAGCACTTAGCGGCAGAACAGGCGGCAACTCTAATAAATGAGGGTTAATTGACAGGCGAACTATCGCTAGATGGCGTTAGTATCGTGAGGTGTTTTTGACGTTACGGTCTAGCTTGCAGTGAGGGCTATCGCGTATGAATTCGCCACTAGAGGCGCTAGTGTAGCGTGAGGTCTCCGAAATGTCAAATCTCATAGTTTTGGGTGAGCTACGCGGGTTTATTTATAATAAGATAATTTTGTGAATATTTTGCAATATCTGGAGAATTAATTATGGCAAATATGCGTTCCGGGCCAATGAATGTCTGTGTTTTGTGACAGTTTTGTCTTTCGGAAACCTTTGTCCTCCCTTTTTTTCCGAACAAAACGGACTATGCAACACTGTTGCATGCTCGATATTTATATGGTACGTTTTAAGGTGTATTAAATATGATTTAAATCTAAACTTGTTTTCACACCCGTAATAACAGGCTTTTAAAACCATACTTAAAAACCTCACGCAACAATGCGCCATCTAGTGAGACAAAAAACGATAGCCCTCATTGGCGTATTCAGTTATTACCGTCAAAAAAACTCACAATACTAACGCCATCTACGGTATTCCGCCTGTAAATTAGCCCTCATTCTTGACGTTCGCAGGTATGTCGATTGAGAGTATCTGTGCAGGCGTACGCTCCATGAACTGCCAATCGGAGCCGCGCCGGTACCCCGCCCACGCTGGACCCGTCGCCCGCGCCTCTGCCACGAACTTCCTCGGGTAGTAAACATAACAAAAGACAGTTTNTTTCGTATTTATGCTAGATCTAGGCGACATGAAATGTCATTTATACACTAGTGCATAAAATAAAATCTTCGTCTAAGACCAAGGCAATCAGGTGTAAACAGCCACAAACAAAGAACTTCCTACGTATATTTTTAAATAATTTGAATTCATATAAAACTAAAAAATCAACCAAATCAATCAAAATAGATCGATAATATTTTTTTCGAAAAAGTCCGTATTTATCGTGCTCTCCCTATTATCTTCAATACAATACACATCGTACAGTCGCGTAGTCGTCTGACATTTGACCACTAATTAATAAAGTTCCATATAATGGACATGAAATGTCACTCGTTTATAGTACATTGTGTCAATTTGTGTCTTAAGGCGGTAAATAAGGAATTACGAACGAGAGTCTATTAGAAGCCCGAAGTCGATGTCGGGTTTCATGACAAGCACAGTAAGGTCGAGGGTTTTAATTGGGGGGTTGCAACCAAGGTAGCCTGCATGTTACGACACTGTTTACGAGCAAGTGTGATGAAAAATAAATAAATGACACTTCGGGTGCCGTCGTATAACTAATGCTATCCACGAAGACGCGTGATTTTGTCAAAACGCTTTATGGTATAGGGGGCAAACGAGCAGGCAGATCGCCTGATGGTAAGCGATTGCCGTCGCCCATGGACACCTGCAACGCCAGAAGAGTCACAAGTGCGTTGCCGGCCTTTAAGGTAGGAGTACGCTCTTTTCTTGAAAACTTGAAGGTCATATCGGTCCGGGAATACCGCAGGCGATAGTTCATGCAATGCATGTGGTGTGTTGTGTGCAATGATGGAATAAAAATAAAATAAATAAAATTAGACATTAATGACATTGTAATAAGAACCACGGCTCGCGTCATCGTGAATAACTCTACCCTATGGTCTCTCTATGGGTGAAGACGGTGGGCTTCTACGCCGTTAACAATTGAGTCGTGTTCAGATATTTTGGATCAAATTTTCGCTCACATGTTAATGAACTCGACTGTACCTTACCTAGGCACTATACTTATCCGAGAGATATGATATAATTATAATAGTAATGGACTGCTAGTGCCATCTTCATACATTGTGGATATTTTAATAAAGTGAACTAAGTATTAACACAATTCTTCGTACAAAACTATTCTCTCTGGGGGGCTGATCTCCATAGCTGAGGTTGGACACAAATGAATTGGCTTCTTCTAAATATAAAGTATATAAAATTTAAACCAATCGTACGGTCATTGTTTTAGTTAAAGATTGTAACCAGCTAGCGTCGGAGAGTTGAATAAATATTATAGTTGTAAAAGAAAAGTAGGCAAGTCTGAAACTATAAGACATTCCACATTATCGGTTTTAGTGACAATAACAACTACTGCACTCGTAGATTAAAAAAAAATCCAACATCCCCACTGACCATCATTGTTTCCCCAGATAGACCACATAGTGTTGGGCCGCGGGCCGCCGGGCGGCGCGTGGCACACGTTCCCGCGGCGGTGCTGACGCTGTCGCCGGCGGGCTGGCTGTCGCTGCCCCCCCACGCGCCGGAGGGGGCGGCCGCCTGCCGGCGCGCGCCGTCGCCAACTACTGCCGGCGCTATGTGCAGAAGTGTAAGATACAGGTGAGTGATGAAGCAAAACACACCCTCCCCTTCAGTTCTTAAAGCCCAATTTTGACCTGCGAGAAAAATCATGAAAGTAACTTCAAACGTGTTATAAGTTTGACCGCTATGTGTGTCTGTATGGATGTGTGTTTGTGTGTGTCTGTCTGTGGCAACCGTAGCTCTTAAACGGGTGGACCGATTTGAATGCTGTTTTTTTTTTGAAAGCAGGTTTTTTAGCCATGGTTCTTAGACATGTTTTATCAAAATCGCTTCTTGCCGCTTTTGAAACATTGAACTTTGAAGTGACAAAGTCGGGTTTAGGTTAGGTTATTTGTTGCATGTTTAAACTGGGCTGTACCCTGTTGTCGGTGGGCTATTTAGTTTTAACTTTAATCAGGACAATGTAATGCTAAAATTAGAACAAACATAAACAAGACCGAATGCGAGTAGTTTGAAATTTTCGCGCGGCTAAAAAACGTGATACCCTACACTTCGGCCATATCTCGTATTTGAACTTGTTTAAAATTGATCGAAGGCATACAGTGACAAGGTACTAAAGGGTAAAGATATCTTGACCTCGCAGTAGAACTAAGGTTACCGACATAGCCCGAAGAGTTGCGAAACTAAAGTGGCAGTGGGCGGGGAACATTGCTCGCAGGACTGATGGCCGATGGGGTCAGAAGGTTCTCGAATGGCGTCGCGCGGACCGGGAGACGAGCTGTCGGTAGCCTCCAACAAGATGGGCGACGACCTGGTTAAGATCGCGGGATCGCGGTGGATGCGGAAAGCACAAAAAAGGTCTGAGTGGAGAGACTAAGGGGAGGCCTATGTCCAGCAGTGGACGTCTTTCGGCTGACATGATAATGATGATGATCTTGACCTCGACTGTAGGTACATTGCACAAATTGGATCGTATAGGCTTACGAGAGTTGAGTGAATGAGTGAGTGTGTGTGATTACACACACAGCTAGAACCTGTCGTGTAATGACAGCAGGATTTTGACATTTACTCATTCATTTCATTCTCCTTTTGTGCAATTAGTTCTTTTTGTAGCTGTGTGTGTATTCACTTCACCGGCCGGTGCAGATATTTGTATGAATAATACGAATGTTTGTTCTCGGGTCTTGGATGTTTAATATGTATTTAAGTATGTATTTATCTATATAAGTATGTTTATCCGTTGCCTAGTGTCCATAGTACAAGCTTTGCTTAGTTTGGGACTAGGTCAATTGGTGTCAAGTGTCCCATGATATTTATTATTTTATTATTTTACTTTCAACTCTCGTGCCACTATCTATAGGAATCGGCGACTTATGATAATTTCGATAGATGGCACCACTACAATATTGGTGTATGCGAGCGATCAGTGTTTTCGGATAGATTGAAGGGCTTGTTAGCTTGCTATCATAGGCTACTCGTTTTTTTTTTTCGTTTTTAACCTATTGTTTTTTTACATTGCAGCGCTACTTCCGGTCAGGCGTGATCGTGTCGGGGGTGACGGCGGCGCCGCGCGCGTCCGCGCCGCCGTGCGCCGGCGCAGCTTGCCCCAACAACGCGCGCTTCCTCGTCTCAGGGTAGGTCTACCTACTGTCTTATTATGTTAGACGACCGGATGGATAGCCAGTGATTAGAGAACTTGACTACGAAGCTGAAATCCCAGGTTCAATCCCCGGTCGGGGCAGATTATACACGAATTTCATTTAAGAAATAACGTCAGATTTTGAGGAAGATATTTCAAATGAAAATTAAATATTGAAATCAAGTGAAATTTGGTGAATAAAGTGATTAGACGTCTAGTTAAAAGACACGAGTTATAGATAAATGTGTTACAAGAATTTTGATGAAATCGGTTTGTTTACATTTTATTAAACTGGATTGATATAAACCATAATGTGCCTCCACCGTTGAATAAACAAATTAAAGAAGTATTACCCTCCTTTGTAATTAACATGTTTTATATTCCAGGTACGACAAGTCTTGCGGCCGGCCGTTTCGGATAGCGTGCCGGCGCGTCGTGGTGGCATGCGGGGGCGGCGACCGCCCCAACACGCTGGCGCCCTCTGTCGCGCCGCACGCGCTACACTCGCTCAGCGCACTGCAGCGCGCATTGCCTACTGTCACTGATGCAGAAGGTTCTTAATATTCTATTTGATCGAATTATTGTTTCGTATAATATGTTTTATCATAAAACTATCGATTTTACTGGAAAACTAGGAAATATATATATTTTTTTTGTGAAATATTTTCAGTTTAACTGGAGATAAAATACTACCAAACATTATGTTAGGCTAAAACAAATACGATGGCCAATGAAGAAAAAAACTACAAAATATCAAAATTTACTCAAGAACATTAGGTAAAAAATTTGAAAAAATAGAAAGAAAGAACGAAAAATATTTATTGGTGACATTTAAGTTTTAAAAAAAACGGAAAAAAAAAACAAATTGAATTGTTTTGCAAATTGAAAAATTCTTGTTCGGCCTAACGTACCTACTCTTGTCCTACAATCAACAAAGTGCCGGCTTTTACAAATGTTTCAACTTTCAATCAATACAATGGTCTGCCCTTCCTTCGACCCAATCTAGGCCACTCCATAACCGCTTTCGACTACCTATTGTCGATGCGTCTAGCCTAGTGTCCTGTTTTTTTACTTTTTGTGTCTTTGTGTGTCGTGTTATTGTGCTAGGAAACGTCCTGTACTTATCGTTTATTTGTTATCTGTGTTCCCAGAGCCCCCCCTGGCGCTGGTGGTGGGGTCGGGCGTGAGCGGCGCGGACGCCGTGTGGCTCTGCGTGCGCGCCGGGCTGCGCGTCGCGCACGTGCACCGCGACCCCGCGCCCGCGCTCGCGCGTCTCTCCCCCGACGCCTACCCCGATTACTGCCAGGTACGTGCCGCTACACCACACGCACGTCAGGCTACACCACACTTCTTCAATCTTTTTTCAATCTGTGGGTCGCGGATGCTCCTTAAGAGTGCCAGTAGACTTACAATTTCAAGTTGGGCAACTATCAAATAACTAAATTGCGTACTTTTACAATTTATAGTCAAAATACCATATACGGGACTTATCACGCTATTTTTACACAAGTAATATTTACCTCGACGTTTCGGCAATGTTACAGTTGCCGTGGTCTACTCGTGACGTGACAATAGCGTGATAAGTCCCGTATATGGTATTTTGACTATGAGTGAGAATCACAAAAGTTTAAAACGTTATATACTTATATTTTACAATTTAATTGGCCAACTTTATTGTGTTGGTTGCCAGTCGCAGACCTTACTGATATAGTCGGTGACAGTGTTGCTACTGTAGTGACGTGTGCGTGAAAATGTGGAAAAAGAACACTCTAATTGCTGTGATCATAGAAAGAAGACGCAAAAAAAAATATAATTTTGGGTGCATCCTTTATTAAGTGACAGATTAGTATATGGGAGACATCATACGTTGCATTCTAAACTGAGATGTTACCCAAATATATAATTTTTAAGATGAATGTCAGAGTATTGCTTCAAGTCTTTATTATATAGCGCTGGCCTTTTTTCCTCTTCATCTATGAGCTCTTCTACTTTTTAATTTGCAATTAGTGATCGGGTGTTGGCGCGCGGGGAAAATCACGCGCGCACGTGTGGTCAACTATGTACTATTCAATGGAAAAAATCAATTGTGTAAACAAAGCCATTTTTCACGATTACTCCGTAGTTACTTGCATTTAAACGCCAATCCCGATCATATTCACATCTCAATGACCTCACCACTGTTTTTAACAACCATTTTATCATTAAATAATCGTGTAAATATGTTTATTTTATAGAATTAATTGGAAGACGAAAATCCGTTATATTTGTCAAATTGACATGATAATTTTTCTTCACCGAAGTTGGTCTATGGTCGGTCTAGTCTCGGGAAATTTAGTGCTGTACCAACAAAATTAATATTTGACTGAACCAACCTTACCTACCGATAATTATGGCTGCTCTGCAAATTAATTTATTCGTAGATATTAATTATTTGTGTTAAGTTACACTATTTAATGAAGGTTTATAAAGGTTTCTAATCTATCCTACTATCCTACTTCCTACTATATCCTACTAATCCTACTAATATTATAAATGAAAGTTTGTGAGTGAGTGAGTGAATATGTTTGTTACTTCTTCACGCTGAAACGGCTGGACGGATTTGGATGAAATTTGGCGAAAAGTTAGATAACCTGGATTACAACATAGGATACTTTTTATACCGATATTCCCATGGGATAGGGATAAAATCTTGAAATAACAACCGCTCAGCTAGAGTCATGAAATTGTATGTAGAGTATTGCTTCTGGAATTATTATATAGCCTGGCCTTTTTATTTCGATATTTCCACTTCTACTTTTTAATTTGCAATTAGTGATCGGGTGGCTTGGCGGTCATGAAAATCACGCGCGCACGTGTGGTCCTCTTGCAATTTGCCGTGCGACTGGCCAACTAAGTTGGATAGTTTGCGGGCTCGCATAGGGTATCAGTAATACGCAGTCCCGATAGTTGGACAACTTTTAATTGGGCGTAATCGGAAGGGCATCGGCGTTCTGATACGATCGGTGTCCAATTAGTTTGTTGGACGATTTAGTTGGATAAACTGTGCAGGCTATCATTAAAGTTACTGCTCTATTTGTGGTATACACGACAATTTCCTCTAGTCCGTTTTCGCAATTGCGGTTTCACAATTGGCTGCGAAAGAAGAATTATTTTTCTCTGTTTCGTAATTAACTGTCAACCAAGATTTTTTTGGCTTTTTTCGCAATCGAACATTATTTCTTCTTTCGCAGTTAATTACTAAACTACTCTTTTTCACAATTAACTGCTAAACAAGAATTAGTCAAACTCCTTGGTAAATAAATTACTTAATGAGGTCCTACGCTGACCTCCTTCCTTCAGTTTAATAAAGAAAAAAATCGTTTGTGACATTTTATGTATTATATATATGTCATTTTAATGAACAGAGAGAGTTTAAACATGAATAATATTGGTTTCTTATCAACTTATCCCAAAAAAGGAGTTTCAGGGTCCGTTCGTTTGTATGTAATGTATGTATGTTACACGATAAATTTTGAAATACTGAACAGATTTAGGCGTATGAGGTATCGTTAGAATCCTTACTCCGGGTAACACTGGCTATTTAAAGAAAAAAAAATGAATATAACAGCTGTATTGCGTGTTTATATTTGACTTGTTTTTTTATGGTTTAGCCCAATTTTTGCATGGCAGTCGTGTTTTTTTTTTAATATAATTATTAATTTTTATTTCATTATATACAGGGCGACTTCAAATTGGTAATACAAAATCAAAGTTTTGCACACGTTTGCCCTACACTAAGAACCTCCATTAGGTCTCATGCTTTTAAAATAACCAGAAGTATTTTTTTTTGTTAATTTTAAATTATCCCATTTTCTTTGGCTTCATATGAAAACATTCATTTATTAGAAAATTATCATTAAAAGACAGCTAATTTTAACATCGGAGTTAATTAATTACAATACTTAGCATTAATGCAGCCAAAATCAAGTGTTTTGTATTACCAATTTGAAGTCGCCCTGTATATATGTATTTTATCGTTCCGTTTTTGAAGTAACGAAACTTGATTGTGAAAATAAAAATAAATTCTTGTTGAAAGTTAATTACGAAACAGTGAAAAATTATTCTTCTTTCGCAGCAATTGTGAAACTTGATTGTGAAAACAGAAATAAATTCTTGTTTGAAAGTTAATTACGAAACAGTGAAAATAATTCTCTTTCGCAGCCAATTGTGAAACTTGATTGGAACAATTCTTGTTGAAAGTTAATTGAAACAGTTAATTCTTCTTTCGCAGCCAATTGTGAACTTGCTTGTGAAGAATATAAATTCTTGTTTGAAGTTAATTACGAAACAAGTAATTCTTCTTTCGCAGCCAATTGTGAAACGCAATTGCAAAATATACAGGGACAATTTAGTTGGCCAACTTGAAATTGTAAGTCTGCGGGTACTCTAAGGGGGTTGCAGTATCTTTAAAATACTCTCACCATTATTATGAATGATTATTCAATGTTTGTATTATCACCGTAAGATAATACAACTAACTGTAAGTGGAGGTAAGCAGGGGGTCGCCAAATATTTTTCAAACCGAGGGGGGTCGCGACATGAAAAAGTTTGAAAAACACTGGGCTGCACCACGGCTGCGCGCGCACGTGCACCGCGACCCCGAGCCTGCGCTCGCGCGTCTCCCCCGATACAACTTGGGAATCTACAAAAAAGGAGACTACCTTTTCGCAAAGGGCTGGCAACGCATCCGATTGTTTTCCATCAGTTGACCCGCCTGCCCGTTTACCCCCTCTTATATATAAAAAATACTCCCCCAATATATGTGTAGTACAGACGTAGTTGTCTTGCCTGTTTAGAAGCAGCATTACCAGCCAAAGACTTTCCTCTAGCCATCCCAGTTTTAACACATTTTTTCCCGCAGGTCTACAAAATGATGATGGACGGCCCCACCGGCAGCCACAAGAACTACACGCCGTACCCCCACCACAAAATCGTCGACGTGACCCCCCACAAAAACAAGAAGTCCCCCAAAATGGCCGACGAACTCGAAGAAGACTGCCTCAAAAACGTAAAACTACTTAACGTCGTCACAAACGACTTGATCGAAATAACCGTCTCGGTCATCACTGTCCTTATTGGATCCAAGCCCGACTTATTCTTTCTCCAGACGAACTTCAACTTAAACTGCATAGACGTCAACGACTGCCTCAAATGTACCGACGAAAGCAAGCACGCGGCTAAAAGAAAAATCGAAGACAATCGCTGCTTCCTCAAAAACCACTGGCATTATTTCAAATCCGTACTCGGACAAAGCATACAAAGCTGCAAATCTAGATACTTGAACTACACAGAAGTGAACGGCAACGACACAACCTGCATCGTACCGGATTGCAACAAGCGGGAGTGCAAGTGCGAGGTTATGCCTTACTCTGATCCTTTAGAGAATAAGATTAAATGTCAGTGTCAGCCTTCTAATCCTTACTCAAGTGGGATTGGGTTTGGGATTGATCCGAAGAAAGGCGTAGACTGTAGAGGGAACCCTGTAGCTATAGACAAAGGCACCCATGAGATGTTATACGCGCCAAAGGGGATGTATGCCCTGGGCCCTTTGACAGCAGATAATTTTGTTCGTTTCATTCCGGGCGGTGCATTAGCCTTGGTAGCACACATCCACAAGGAGCACAAAACCGAATGACTTGCCATAACTTTAACGTATTCGTAACAGCATTATTGTGATCGCAATGTTTTTTTTTACAATAAATATTTTTTTATACAGTAAAATGGATGATTTTACTTCAATCCCCCACTTTTGATGCCTTGTTTAGTAAAATAGTAAGTTTTTGACGAAAATAATAAAATATCTTTAAAAATCCTGGACCAAGTACCATGGACCCATGTACCAAGAATACTCGGTCCTTGTAAAATACCAAGATTGGCCGTTGAGCTTCTGTTCTATGGTTTGCTTGAGCGAACGAAGCCTCGTTTCCGATAAAAATCTTCGTGATTAATTATTTATTTTTCTCAATATATTTTACATTTTATATCCGAAATGCAATATTATGTAAAAAAAAAGGTTTAAAGTGATCTTCGGTGCGTTCGATAATTAGTGCCCTCTATTTTAACGGTAAACGAAATTGATAACTTTTTTCACTAGGATGCGATTTCTATCTATCACAGTTTATATACCTATCAGTGTTGTCAGCGCCGCACCGAAGCCCAGTTTTTCGATTTTAATACCAGCTTTTAGCCAGCTCGGCACAAGGATTTCTGAGGGGCCGTCTGACATCCTTGCCTGCACCCACGCCTGCAGGCGTGCGCCCGCGCTAGCTGGCGTAAGCCAGAGTATGACGACTGGTGGAGGAGCTGGGATCACTTTTTTGTCACCATATCTCTTATAGGCTGAGTTTATGTCCTACTCAAACCCCTGAAGAGTGATTTAAGAAGTACAAAAATTAACTCATTTGGTTGGATGTACTCGATTCAAGAATAAATAAAACAAAATTATTGTCACATCGATTTTACTACATAAACACTAACATTTAGTAAATTATCCGAAAGTGTACAAAACATGGCACTTCTCTTAAATATGATACAGTAAAAAACATTTAGGTAAGTATATTTTTGGTGGTGCCGCACGACCGTAAACATTGTAGAAATCCACATCGAGTGTAAGGATTCGATGCCGATCTGGGAGTTAACACTGTCTCTGCCGTGGGATCCACCGGTGGGCCCCAATATATCGTTACAAAACCCGCCACAACAGCCTCCAATTCTATTTATATTCTATTTTTTTTTCTATTTGTATATTGTTATAGAATTTAGGATACGCCTGCAACCCCCACACGTCTTCTTAGATTTTTTAGTGAAGTTCTATTGGGATAGTAACATCTAGAGTGAAATAACATTCTGTCAAAAAAAAAATTTTTAACACAAGCTTTTTTTGCAGACTATATTTTAACTATACTTGCATTGTCCTCTATTTTGTATTATACCAAATTTCAAGTCAATCCGACCACTGCAAGTGGGTCAAAATAAACTTGCAAGCTTTAACCCCACAAAAAACCAACAGACCAAAGTTAAATAAAAGCTTATAACAATAGTTCCATTAAAGGTACTAGAGCAGGAGCTACTGTTAATAATGCGGCTCCTTTCATAAAACCAGAAGTAATAGTGTTGGCAGGGACAGTGTTAATGTTGGCGGCTATACTATAACAATAACTTAAAATTAAAGCGATTTAGCATCCAATTTTTAACAACCATTAAATGGTATTTAAAGCCAATTTCGAAGTTCCTAATTTATCACTTCACTTAAAGATATTTATAGTTGACAGAGAGTGATATTTTATTATTATTTTAACATCATTTGTAATTGGATTAAAAATAAATAGTTAAATAAAGCATCAATTAACATTTATTAGGTCCTCTTATTCCAAAATATAAACTTTTCGTTTAGTCGCAAAAGAACAGGGGGGCTACTACGAAAATCGAAGTTCGTATCGTACCGTCCCTCTCACTCTCGTATTAAATAATATAAGCGTCAGCGGGACGGCAAGATAAGAAGTTCGAATTTTGCACTTCGTAGTATACCTACTGTATAGGGCCACTACCTATGTTCATGTGCGGAATTACATTTGAAATTTACCACGAGCTTTGCGGTGAAGGAAAACATCGTGAGGAAACCTGCACAAACCTGCGAAGCGATTCAATGGTGCGTGCGAAGTTCCCAATCCGCACTGGGCCCGCGTGGGAAATTTGGCCCAAGCCCTCTTGTTCTGAGAGGCCTGTGCCCAGCAGTGGGACGTATATAGGCTGGGATGATGATGATGAGTACAGGGCCACTACCTATGTTGCTAGAGGCGCTATCTGTTAACGCTTTCAAGCATTTGAGGCAGTAGCCTATGGGTGTTTTACCGGTTACTGTCAAGTTTTTTTTAAATTTATATGACAGATAACTTCCGTATCTGTATAACCGTGACTTACTCAAGGTAGCAAAGTAATTTTTGTCACGCATCCTGCTCTAACCAGTGTGTAAGTAAGACACGGCTGCTGTATCTGCGACATAAGCTAGGCTATTGTTCTAGGACCCGTCAAATACGTTTTCCAGAAAAGCGGACACTAATATGTCAAGACAACATCAAATAACATGTGTCAATGCCAACTGACAATGCTGTGCTGTTGTAAGAGACCAATCAACAACATAATGTAGGATGATTAAATGAGTAGGTATGTAAGTTATTTTTTATGGATAACCTTAACTACAGGCTTATTTCTTAGTTGGCTAAACTTTTTGGAAAAATGTCCCAGTCGATAAGTTTCGTAACTTACCCTGTATCGATTTCAACATACAAAATAATTTATGATTTATTCGAAATTTTAATAATAAACGATAAAATATTAGTAGTAAAACAAATAATTCTAATACTATATTAGTGTTTTCGTCGAGAGTTGATAAAAATTGGGGATTCTGAAGTCATTACAAATAAAAAGGGAAAAACGTTAGTTATTAAACTGTATTAAACAAAAAACAACACGCGAACACCCAAACGACATTTGAAGCGCATTCCAGAATATAATAGCTGCCGCGTCCACACGCCTGCGTGAGTGCGCTTCACAACAACTGTATACCACGAACGAAACTAAGTGTGCGCAGTCATAAGCGACGCCCGTCATACAGTTTGCGACAGTGAAGCGAGGGTCGCCATTCCGAGACATTATCATAATATTTATCAACTCTCGACTTACATACAATTATTTATAATATTATTATAGTAGAATATTTGACACCATTAAGCAATAATTGTAATAATTTGAAGACACAGATGTAATTAAAAAAAAATAGTTTTACTCCGAAAAATCGAATTACCTAATTTTCAATCAACTAAAATGTAATTTTTAGTTTAAAAATAATTTTTAAGTCAATACGGTATTTAACAACTTTAGAATTTCGCGTAAATTCTAGGTAAGTATTATTATAAAAATATAGATAAATATACAGACAATAAAAAAATTCAGTGGCTGAAAATTAACCTTGTAGTGTTTTTTTTTAAATCTGGTTGATGGTGTCAAATGATATATTTCCTTAGTACCTATTAATTTCAAATAATGAAGATGTTCAGTCAAAACTATGATTGGATGCTGCATAGAAATATGGTTCTCTACTCAAAACAGAATCTAAAACTTTATAATCTTCCCTATTGACTAATCTACACCACTTCAT
The DNA here is from genome assembly GCF_025370935.1 of Choristoneura fumiferana. Taxonomy (NCBI): domain Eukaryota; kingdom Metazoa; phylum Arthropoda; class Insecta; order Lepidoptera; family Tortricidae; genus Choristoneura; species Choristoneura fumiferana. Next base: position 14,129,675 of record NC_133495.1, read on the forward strand.
GACATGACTAAACATCACCATTGAATGAAATACAAATCATTAATATATTAATTGATTACAATTGAGACTTTATCCTCATTAAATATTATCACAGACATCAAAATAAATGCATACAAAATATAAAAAGCTTAATTACAGCTTTAGTCAGACTATACCCTTCGTACCGCCAGGAATAAGTCCCGCTGTTCAGTCAATGACAACCAGACTGATAAAAAATTTGTGCCCCATACCCAATACTATTTTTTTAACCCTCCTCTGACATAACCCTGGTCTATCAACATTCGATAGACACAAGACACATGCTAAACTAACTGCACTGTACTGTTACAGTAACAGCTGTTTGGATAAGATTGCCGAAACCAGCACCCCTTAATCTAACCCTTTTACCAAACGCATGAAAACTATTGCATAAACAAGACTAGACAACTATTACAGATCAATAGAGGCACATGTACAAGCTGTGATGAAACTTTAAGTGCTGATGATGTATATAGTTCCAAATAGGAATTTATTTTGGACAGTATCCATGATTGATAATATACAATGTAAACTATAGGTTGTGGCCTTACATCTATCATTCCTACATGATACAGACCAGCATATACCTAGTGCCATCCACGAAGCCATTAATGACATTGTAATAGGGACCATGGGCATGGGCACCGCATCATCGTGAATTCGTGAGTGAATCTACCTATAACTAATAAAAAGCTGGATTTACCAAATATTCAGAAGTTTAGATATACCACCTTAACCGAGCAGAATTTTCTCAACTCCGACATGAGTGAGCTTTAGGATCATGATAGAGAAACTAGTGGCGACAATTAACATAAGACAGAAAGAGATGACACAACCTTCACAGTACCATGCCTTAGCAAAAAATACAACAAGCAATAGCTTCAGGGACGAAAACTATTGCCACAGAAGTTTGAGCGCTTCTTTTAATTAGCTTTGGTTTACACACATCTAATAATATTCATTACAACTGCACTGCTTAGAACTATTCAAATAAAAACATCAACAGTGTATTACTTAGATTTCTATTGGCCTTCTTAACACTAAATCCAAAATTCTGTGTAAAGAGTATTTCCAATTTCATTCTTATTCTACTGCTATTGAGCTTCTATGTGTAATTGATTTAATTTAAATTAAAAAAAGCTATGTTATATTTTACATAGGAAGGAAGACGGATTATAATTTATACATGAATAGGCATGTTTATACCTGGTAGAATACTTTATTACTTAAATAGTAAACAGAGTATTGTCAATAAGATAAGGTATGAGACTAATAATAATCTTAGGACTTTAAAGTTTTAGACAGATGCAAAATTATAGAATACAATTGACATCTAAGTAACTTTATTAATTGTAAGTTTTAGAATAAAATAAATGTAATTGGTAAATGTGGCCAAGGTATTAAAATAGCATCAGTCAGTTTTTTTTATTTAATATGATGGAACTAAACTGGGTTTCTGTAGAAACCTGAAGTAATCTAATTTTCTTTCAGCTAGCACAGCTTAAAAACAATACTTAATTATTCCAAAAAAATATGCTATATTTTAGCAACACTCTATTTGTTTAAAATTTGCCATAAAATCAGTAGTAATACACAGTACTCAAAATATGTAATGTAACTTCTGTCTTCTGATCTGTAACTTCCACCTTTAAACAGAACATTAACACAACATCATGCAAGGTTCTTTTGTTGGACCAAAATCTTACTCTTCCTTCTTGAACCAGCCAATATACTCCAGTACATAACGAACCGCCACCGCAGCAGAATAGGTCAATACACAAGAGATGATGTTGCCAGTAATCACTCTGAAGACTTTATCAGCCCGAGCAATGTAGGCTAACCGTCATTCAAGTCCACGCTGCACTTGCAGGGGTCGTGTGAGGATTTCCACCAACTGACGGAGATCATCACTGATCACCCGGGGTAGACCGAGATCGGCTACTTTTTCTACATCAAGCACACTTGTTGCAACCTGCATTAAAGCTGCATCCCGCAGAGAACGCAAACCGATACTAATATTCCAGTTAGTACGGTACCTCACATCACCTCTCATCTTAGGGGCACGAAAGATAACATTCTCGCCTATGTAGTAGCGTTCTCCGGTGGCCTGATCCGTGAACTCCCATGGGTGGGTGGCAAAGGTATTGATATCACAGAACTCACCCGATTTTAGAAGCACGTAGAACCGTCGGTGTCCTTCAAAGTCTCGCCACCACACGTTCACAGGACGAGAGCTGACATTGGTGAACCGGATGTATACGTGATGGTCCGAGTTTATGGAGCGCACCATCTCCTGGGCTCCGGTCTCGTCCACTTCGAATAACAGGGCGTCGTCGTTTCTCGCGCCATCCTCGAATATAGCCATTACGTAGAACTGAGGACGCAGGATGTTCAGTTGGAGAACTTTTATAGTAAACCGCACGTATAAGTTGAAGCGAAAAATAGGCCGTGTATGTAAGTCACTGACTTTGGAATTGCTGACCGACAGCACGGAGCTGAACTCAACTCATCTGCTTCTATTTGTTTTGTTTGATAATAATTTTTAATTGATGATTCCGTCTGACCACAGACCCTAACTTTCAAAGCAAGAACTGGCAACACTCGCTCTCGAACTGTCGTGAAGAATGGCTGTGTGTGTAGCAGTTATTGGAAAAGATGTAAGTGTTTTACGTTTTCGTTTGGCTTTTCTTATCACTTATAAGGTATCTGTCGATCACAAAATGTTTTTTTCTCGCTATGACACCCGAAGCACAGTTTAATGAGCTCCCTTTTTGGCTCACTGCAAGCTCGAAATTTTAAGCAATAATCAATCAGTAAGTGGGTTTATGTGTGGGTGTTTTGCTTTTGTTGAGTGTTGACAGTACGTACATTGACACTTGACAGTTCACGTTCACGAACGACAGCGTAATAAAAATAACCAATATTGTGGGTAATTTTATCCTTTGACTTATGTAGCAATTTACTTTTTTTCAGAATTCACCTTTGTACATAGGTGGTATAGGCAATGATAATGGCACAGATAACGAGCTTTCTCGTCAATGGCTAGTTCACACCGCTCTAGATGCATTAGAGGAGCGACTGGCGACGACGAACACAAACAATGCTGCAGCTGGAACCAATACTGCTCGGACTGATCTACGGGATTTGTATTTGGGTCTTCTTTACTCCACTGATACCCACAAAATGTAAGTTAAAAAAATCAGTTTTCATTGTACATACTTGTAACTTGCCGGTTTCAGCATTCGTAGTGGTTGAATTGTACGTATATATGTATGTACCTATTTTTGCATAAAATAAAAAACAAAATTGTCAAATTTCGAGATAAATTTACAGTCAACATCATAAATAAGTAATATACCTATTCTGTACCTACTCGCTTTCAGTCGTTACACAATTTTGTATGGCTTTTCAAACGTGGCGTTAGTGACAAGGTTATACAAAAGCGATCACTTATTTATGACGTTGACTACAAGGGCGTCGCCAGGGGGGAGCAGTGAGGCGCAGCTGTAATTCATACTTTTCTCATTCTCCATATATCAACTGTTGAATGAATTAACGACTCCTGCGATGTCACTATGACGTTTACTGTGAAATGGTTCTATGGTGGCCAATGAATTAAACTCCTTGACCGTACGACGGTTGACTGTACGAAGGCGAGAGTATCCTTTAAGATTGTGAATTGAGTTGTGTACTTGTGGATTGTGCGTTTATCCTCTCACTATTAGTTAGTAAAGTCATTCTTTAATAAGTTATTGCTATTATCAGTGACAACCATCCACTTAACACTACTAGCATCCAGCGATGTTTTATTAAACTTGCAATAAAATGAACACTACTTTTTCAGTTATGGCTATGTTACAAATACCCGGATTAAATTGGTCCTTGTGACCAGTTCTACTTCGCCAAGCGGCAGCAATATTAGAGACGCAGAAGTAAGGACAGCGTTACGTCGCTTGCATGCACTGTATGCTGACGCAATTTGTAACCCGTTCCACTTGCCTGGAGACCAGATAACATCACCGTGAGTATTTTAAAAAATAAAGCATGCACTGAAAGCTGAAGAATGCTTTGGTATTTTGATTCTTATTTTTCTATTACCTTTAGTAATTATTATCATATGATTTCATAATCCTGAACAGACTTTCTGATTGTGCAACTAATTATTTTGGAAGAAGCAACCTTGATATTTATTTATTTATCAATACTGTTTATTATTTAATTGTTTCAGGAAATTCGACAAGCAAGTGAAGAGTCTGATGCTAAACAATGTGTAAAACGTACGGCTGAAGGCGGTGTAATAGATAAATTTATTGTACCTAATCGATTCCATAATTTCATTTATGTAATGGTGCATAAACAGTTAATGTTAATATAAGTGATGTAATGAATTCGTATTCGCGAAAAAATACTATATAAATAATAAGTAACCGTAATAAATTGATCATGGTCATGAGTATTTTTGTCGCTGCTTGGAACTTGAAGTTGACTGTTGTTTTTATATTTATGTTTAAAGAGGATGTCTATGGGTCTCGACACTAGATATTTTTAATTACGTATGTGCATCTAATTTTAACAGTTCGAGCTAGTAATTAACTTTTCTCAAACATGACATGAAATATTGACGTTTTGTTACAAATAATACACTGGGAAGTATCGCACTGCAGGCGCTGCTTTTCGGCTGCCGGCGCGCGGTCACTCTAGCGGCCTACAAAGAGATTTCATACCACTTTTCCGGCCACTGGTCGGCAATGTGACCGTCTTTTGTTTCAACGCGCGTTCTGCGGCCCTTGCCCGGCGCCAGCACCACCGCCCGCAGTCGCCAGTGTAGCCAGGCCAGCAGCCAGCGCAACACGAGCGCACACAACAGGCTGACAAGACCAGCGTGCCGCCAGCTTGATTTCTCATTTTTTTTTCATGTCATGTTTGAGAAATGCACTATACAAGCCTGGGCCGGAACGTGGGGTTGCCGGCCTGTACAGTAATGTACTATTTATTTGGGCCTATAAAAATAAACGACCAAAAAGCATTCGCGAATAAGTGAAATGGAGCGTTCGTTACATCACTTCACTAGTTTACATTGGAATAAGATTGTATTTAACTTAGAATACATTGTCTATCTTGTTTGTTAGTCCTTTAAGTTTTCAATATAATAAATTGATATTTAGGTAGGAAGTTTTACTTACTTACTTTGAGTGGTGTTAACTACGAATAAATAATAACTTATTATTTGTTCGTAGGGTGTTAAGGTTTTGTAAGTAAATATTACTTTCGCATTATAAAATAAAGCATGAAAAAACGTTATACATGTTTTATTCAATAAAACACATGTTTTAATTGCACGCTATCCAGGTTTTAAATTTCAAGACTACTATTAGGAGTAGGTATTATTATTCAGTATAAATGATAATACTATCACAATCGCGAAATATTATCGATTTTTATCTATATTCCATACAATCTCACAATAGAAATTTTACTCGATGACATCAAGAATCTTAGGCTGGATCAAAGATTGGTTCATTGATAATATTATATCCACAAAAGTTGTTAAAGTAACCAGCCTTGCATTTGCTTAATATCGCCAGTCTACTAGTTTGCTTATTATATTACTTTGTCTTGATGCAATATAATATGATCGGTTTTTTAATGGATACCGCAAAAATCATACCTGTGTTCACACACAGAAGTTTGCATCCTGTTTTTTTTACGGGTTAACATTGGCAGTCGGAGAAGAAAAAAAACCGTATGCAGGATGCTAGTGGGAACACTTACATTAAACCAGTCAAGGGCAAAGATATCGACATGGCCAAAGTTGCATAGATATGTATACACGACACGGCCTTAATGTTAAGTGCATAAAGTCGTGTATACATATTTTTGCCACTACAAACTGGATCCAGTCATCCAGTTTGTAGTGGCAAAATCGAACAGCACATTTCGAACGGATCGGATTTTTGCGGTGTCTTGCAAACCGAATGCTCATGTGAATGTTACCACAGTAGCACGTATACTAACCTAACCTAACCATAAAAATGCAAGCTTTTTTGCTGACTGTACTTTTTGTTGACTGTACTTGCATTTATTTATTTATTTGGAGAACAAACAGAATAAATAAATAAATAAATACTTGCATTGTCACCCAAACTACATTTGCATACCAAATTTCAAGTCGATGCTATTAACCGTTGAAGAGCTCCGTCCTGCGGAGACTATGCTGGCTGGAATACCAGGATGTCACTATTAGATTATTGTTTTATCACGTGATTTACATAAGTATGCCAAATTCAAAGTCAATCCGACTACTGGAAGTTGGTCGAATTTAACTTGCAAGATTTGAGTACAGACAGACAGACAGACAACGGGACAGGTGAAACTAAATAAAAGCTTGTAAAAACGTGACCTTCCCGTGGGAAAGGGCTCTTACAAGGTAAATAAAAATGTATGAAAGCAACACTCAAATGTCAGAATCCTCAGAACGTTCAGAAACCTCAATTCGAGTACCTTCAAAAACAAAAATACAGAATTCAGGACTGAAACAAATTTTATCATAAGATTTAAATGTTTTAAAGAATGCATATTTATTTATCATTAGTTTTTCATAGAATACTGTTTTTTTTTTTTACAAATGTTGAAAATTAAACATATCTGAACGAATTCCAACAATAAAGCCAGCCCAGCAGGGCTACTATGAAACTCGAAGCTCGAAGTTCGTGTCGTGCAATCCCTCTGACACATACTATTTAATACGAGAGCGAGAGGGACGGTACTATACGAACTTCGAGTTTCGTGGTAGCCCTGCAGAACGCCACCCATAAAATGAAAATGGCCTCTTTCTTTTGACAGAAGTAAAGTAAAGCTGTTCTCCGGTTCAGCGCTGAGCAAACTTTCATAAAGTTGTTTAACTCGACCGAGAAATCACGCAAATATGGTAAGTAAATCTCTTGCTAGCTATTCCACTAATTTATTTCCATAAAATCCAGTTTCCCACCTATAAAAACTTGTGTACGTAGTTTGTTTTGAAGGTTAGGTCGGCACGTGTCTACTTTTAACTCACATTTTACACAATTTAACCATGTATTTGCACTAGTTTACTTATAATTAGAATGATTTTGCCTAGCACAGTAGTCAAGTCCCAAATTTCCGTCGAAAAATCTGGCCATTGGCACCATTGTCTCATAGATTGATTTCAACATATTTTTTTTCGCCATTTTCAGGCAGCCGCTGTAGTGTCAGGCAAGGACATCGAGAAGCCTCAGGCCGAGATCTCGCCGATCCATCGCATCAGGATCACTCTTACTTCTCGGAACGTGCGATCCTTGGAGAAGGTGTGCGCTGACCTGATCAATGGCGCCAAGAAACAGAAGTTGCGCGTGAAGGTTGGTATTACTGTTCAAACCTTTTTTTTATAGCGTATAGCAAAGGTCTAGTAAGGTACTTTCAGGACTAATGCCTGTATTAAGTGTAGCAAAAACTAAATCATGCCAGAATAACTGAACCGAGTAAGGAATCTTGAGCAAAGCCAGAAATTAAATACAGAATATTGGTTATACAACTAGTGTAGTGTCATCTTTCTAGTGCTCTGGATATAGGTACTCTGGTCTGTAATTCAACTGCAAATGAACTGGGGTCAAATTAATTGTAACTATGAGTTCAAATTCAGTATTCCAATTAATAGGTATTTCACTTAATTTGACTGTTGGTGTGAAGAATGCGCTACGATGAAGACACATCAAGTCTGTACTGATGTGTTCACTAAACTGGCGCAACAGCAGTTCTCTTCAAAGTGCAGTGTGCCTGTGCTATACACCACTCTGCTCATAGGGGAGATACAAAGTACTCGAAAATTTGTTATAAATCAGTTACAAATCCTCTTCTCTATTTAAACTTCACAATGTATGTAGGTGAAGTTGTCATCAAGTCTTGCAAATTGTTTCATACACTTCAAGAGATTGTATTGACTTGAAATTGGGCATTGACATGTAGTTCGCATGACAATGCAAGTATAATCAACTGATTAAATTAAATATTTACAATAATTACTTATGTTCAACATGTGTATAGCAGCAAGCAGTATAGAAATTGTAGCTTGTTTCTGGAACAAATAACCAAGATTCTAGTGACACGTGTATGGAGCTGGAAGACTAAAAAAACATCTAATGAAAATTCTCTGTCAGGTCTGTTTGCAATTAACTTGATGTTGATTTTTCAATGAACTTGTTTGTCTTTCAGGGCCCTGTCCGCATGCCAACCAAGATCCTCCGCATCACCACCCGCAAGACGCCCTGCGGTGAAGGTTCCAAGACCTGGGACCGTTTCCAGATGAGGATCCACAAGCGGGTCATTGACCTGCACTCCCCGTCGGAGATCGTCAAGCAGATCACGTCCATCAACATTGAGCCTGGAGTAGAGGTCGAGGTCACAATCGCTGATGCGTAGGCATAACTGCCAATAAACTTATTTTACTTTATTATTGGATTTTATTTTTTTGTCAAACGGACCCTGCTAGCCTCCTAAGACCTAAATATATACCAAATTTAGATGTCAACTTTTCTTGATTGACATAACATGACACAAGTATGGCCTGTGCCTGTATTAGGGATCATCCATAAATAAAAAATGGTCAAAATTTGTGTGACACACTTTGTGGATGGCCCCTTAGCTGACCCAGAATTAATATCAATAATGCTGCTCTTGTAAACCCTTTGTTTGAATTGTCAGGACTCAGGACATATGTGTATTTTGTTCATTTTGGGTTGACAATTTAATCAGCAACAAAATTTAATGAAATGTCATACTTCAACTACAACCAATATTGTGTCTCTAACCCTTTACCAGGCCCCTTAGAACTAGCGTGTCTTCATACGTACTTTATATACTGTTACAACCGTATTTAACGCCTTGTAAAAAATGTATTTACGAAAGTCGGAGATGTTCCTTTAAACCAGAAATAAAAATGTGGGTTACGGTTATCCCATCGCCTGTCTAAGTAATTAACTGTCATACTCGATTTTATCTTATTATATTCTTGATCAGGCGAAGGGATATATTCCTCCCACATCTTATTCTTCAGGGAAAGTCTTTAAAAGGAGATTTTACAGCTAGGTACATGAATTTGCTCTAGGTTGAACACAAAAACAGTTTTATTACTTACGCGAGTTTTTATGACACAACAAGACAATTTACCGGGCCATGGGAAGAATAGCTCCCGCACAGTTAAACTCTAATAAGGCCATGGGATAATGTCAACCCACATCTTAATTTTGGTCATACACAAAAATGCATGAATATTTAGCAATGTTTAAGATTACATTACCTTTCAACACTCAAAATCTATAAAATATCAAAAAATTGTTCGATCTATGTACTTCTGTTTCATAGAAATTAAGGAAAGTGTTCCAATTTCTCCGTAGTTTACTGAAATTGGAGTTCAAGTGAATCTAAACGGCTGCCAAAGATATATTACGCGATTTAGAAGCGTGTTGTGAATGAAGATAATAAAATACTATTTTCAGGGATCGACAAAATATTTTGTAGGAGGTTTGGAGTTAAAACCTTACCACGGTAACCGATATAAGATGTGGGAGGAATATATCCCTTCGCCTGGTAAAGGGCTAATGTATAAATGGGAAGATAAATGACATTGTCCTGGCTTTTCGCTGAAAATATTTTCCCCAAATGTTTCATACGGGTGAACCATTTTTTTTCTGAAACTAAACTATTCAGGATATTATTTCAGGACTATCCTGTAGAAAAGGTTAGGATAGTTTTCTAACAATCCTAAAGTAGTTAGTTTTAAAAAAATTGTTCTTCCATATATGTAGATGAGAAATTAATCACTCGGGAAACATATTTTATGTCAAAAATGAGATAATCGTGAATGTAACAAGAAAAGGAAAATTATAAACCTATTCTAAAAAGAAAAGACTTGTTGCTGTTTTACATGCACTCTTTTTCTTTACAAAAAAAAAGCATTTTATTTTGAGCTTAGTTCATTGACCACTTCAAAAGTTGTTTGCTATCATCATCTCGACCTACAGACCTCCTCTCAGAATGAGAGGGCTTGGGAGGAAGTTCCCATATGGGCCCTCTGCAGATTACGAGCTTCACACACATCAATGTTTTAACCGCCAATACAATTTCATTCGTACATGCCCGTATCGCCACCTACACCAAAACTATGTGACATTTTGTTTTAAATATAAGACTATGGCGATAGTGGCTGGACATTGGGTGTCTTATATATCAGACTATGGCGGTCAAAAGGTTAATTTCTTCACAGGTGTGTGTAGACTTGGTCACAATGTTTTCCCTCAATGTAATTTGCTCATGGTAAATTCCAAATGTAATTCCATACAAATTCGCAAGGGTGCACCGGCTCGTACCCTCCGACGCCATAGGTCAAACCACTAGGCTGTTACGGCTTCAGCTTTGGATTGTTTGCGTTATGGCTGCTATATGTAATGCAGCTTGCATGATTTTTCTTCCAGCTCTTAATTTACAGCAACTTGAGGATGCATGTATGTGGCACAACAAGTCAATAATACTGACATTATTTATGCCAAAATGCTAACTTTCTTAGTGACTTTGTTATTTCAAGTTTTATGTAAAATTTTCTTCTTTTACTTCACACAGCAAAACAGGATCACCATACTCTTTTTTAACAGTCTCAGTTCCATATGTTTCATATTCATTCTCTAAAAGCTTTGATGATCCACTATCTGAATCACTTTCAGATTCTGAAGTAGATTCCTGTACTTTTTTCTTTCTCTTACGGTTTTTGTAATTATTTTCAAACACATAACCTAACTGTCTTACCAGAACTCTGCGGAGTGTCTCCCGCTGACCGGGAAAATTTAAATGCTTCTTGGCAGCAGCTAAAGTGTCGTTTAAAGACATCATTTTGCCATTAGCTTCTATGTAACTGTCCATTAGGTTTTTAAGGCCATTTAGCATCTCTTTACTGCAGATAGCTTTTTTTTTGCTATTGTTATTCCCCCTTCCCACAGGCGTAGGTTTTATAACAGATGTGCCAGAGCTCTTGGAAGCTTCTAATTCTCTTCTAATCCGCTTGATAGTACTCACACTTGTGCCAGTAGCACGAGAAGTCCTTTTTACTACATTGGTGACAGGGAAAGAAAATGTGCCATTTTGTTTTTCCTTTTCGAAAAAATTCATTACTCGTATGATCATTTCTCGCTCTGGACTCGTTATTGTTTTACTTTTGCGGTCCATTTTGAATGCGGAAAATATCCGCTGTTTGTTTTTTATTGTGGCAGTCTTAAGGCGCGGGCCAGTGTCAATTACGACAAGCAAGAGCACCAACAGATCTATACTACAGCAGCAAGGAAATAATTTTGCGGAAAAGCCCCTTTCGGCTGAGCCTCTAATGCTAATTTCCAGTATATAAAAAGTACTCTGTGGCTAATTTCTTTCTAGTTTCTTGATTCTTGACTGACAGGACAGCAGACAGACAGTGTCTGACAGTGACAGAGGGGCTACTACAAAATTAGAAAACCGAACCGTCCCTCTCACTCTTGTATTAAATAACATAAGCGTCAGCGGGACGGCAAGATACGAACGAAGTTCGAATTTTGCACTTCGTAGTATAGGGCCAGTTCGGTGCTACCACATGTAAAAACGTTTCAAATAAAATTGGGCCAACAAATGAATGGAATAATTATGCTGCGCTTTTCAAACATATGGTGTAAAAAACTTAAATCTTAAAATTAAATGACATAGATCGTTACAGCATTCGATTACAAATTAGTAAGTAGTAGAAATACGCAGAAATATATACGTCATTTTTATAATTAACTAGCGATCCGCCCCGGCTTCGCACGGGCACAAAAGAAATCTAATCAAGTGTACTTCACACACATTTTTCAGCTCCATTTCTCAAAATCTAGATACATGGTGCCCCCTATAAGCAGTAGCGGCTTTAGGGTAGGGCGCGGTGGGGCGACCGCCCAGGGCACCGGACTTAAAGGGGCGCCTGAAACCTACACCTTCTAGAAAATTCCCAAAAGTTTGGGGCGCCGAGGAAATCTCGTCCAGGGCGCTGGAAGAGCTAAAACCGCCACTGCGTATAAGCTTTTAGCTAGGGACTTTTTTTATTTTTTTCTGTCGCCTTCGATTTTGGAAGGAAGGAAATACACATGATATATAAATTATAGGTATTTCTTTTATTATAAGTAAAGTAAGTAAGGACAAGGTTTTCCGAACTACATAAAAATTAGGCAATTCATATTTATGTCTACGGAAATACAAAAGTTACTTGATAAAGATTGGGTTTGTTTTCCGGACTAATACCGTACCAACTGCTATTAGTATAGAGGCGTATTAGGGCTTCGTTATTGCATTTGGTTCAGTAGGTTGTTACGGAAATGTTTTAAGTAATGAAGTGACCTACACTCGTATTTTTTTGTTTAACCCCCGACCCAAACAGAGGGGCAAACTTTTAACTTGTACCCGTGTGTCTGTGGCACTGTAGCTCCTAAACGGATGAACTGATACTGATAGGATATTTTTGTTTAATAAGTACCTACAGGTATCTTTAGTATAAAAACATTAGTTTTCTCACCCGTGGTCTTATTAAGTATAGCTACGTTTATGCAAAAAATGTATGTTCATGCAGCTCCTCTGACGTGTTTCGAACTCCACCATAGTTCATCCTCAGACAGAGCAACACAACCGTTCACCATGCTATCAGATGTTAGGTAAGATTTTTTTTTAGTTCATTTATTTACAATTTCTTAATTTCCTCGCAATTCTCGCAAACGAAGTGAAAAGCAAGAGTTTGTGTAGGTACCTATAACTTGCTTATAAAACGTTTTAGCCTGGCCTTATTATCCTCGCCTGCGTCTCTTGTGAATTTAAACGTCTCGGGTAAAATTACATATTTTATGCACTCGTACAATCTACTATTTTTGTCGAGCCGGTAAACAGTCACAATCATTGCTGTTGCGTGTCTCATGAACCTTTTGGGGTTGCGTGTGATTTATTGACGTTGCGTAATTTGATTTTTGCGTATAAGGGAAGAAATTACCCGTTTACGTGTAATAGCGATGTTTATAGACTTAATGACTGAAATATTTTTGGTAATACCAATAAAGGTGTAGGTGATTGACGTCGTTTATGAAGAGACGTTGTTGTCAAGAGACCACGATCATAAGATCGAGTGTGTCCTCAGAAGGACAGTTTTGTTTATGTTCTCAGAAGAACAGTTTGTTTGTTTTCCTCGTGCAAGATCATCGCAGTATTTCTACATCTTCATCTTCAAGACGAAACTGTCCTTCTGAGGACACACTCGATCTTATGATCGTGGTCTCTTGACAACAACGTCTCTTCATAAACGACGTCAATCACCTACAAAGGCATTAAGGCATATATGTGCAGGATGTGTTGCGAGAAGTGTTTTTCATGAACAAAATAGAAACACTTAATTTAAGTTAATTTACCTATCAGCAGTAATCAGCACCGCTCTGGCGGAAACAGCTGAACGGAGCGAGGCGAGGTAAGTAGGTACAGTAAACTCAGGTTTCTATAGACCCAAGCGTTAATCAATAGTCCAAACGGACTTTTTAACATTTTTAACAATTACAGAACTGCTAACGTCTAGGAGGTTCATCGTGCATTTTCTATTGGATTAGGCTACGATGAACCTCCTAGATGACGTTAGTAGTTCCGTAATTGTTCGAAATGTTAAAAACCGGCCAAGAGCGTGTCGGACACTTCCGAAATAGGGTTCCGTAGCCATTAGAAAAAAAAGAAATATTTTTCTAAGGATTTCGTATTTTATACGGAATCTTCCATAGTTTAGGTATATTTTATACCTTAGGCTGCTATTTAAGTACTCTTAAACTAATAATAATTCTCAAGAAAACTTAACCGTTATAATTTTCCTTAAGTAAGTTTGATATACTAACTACTATCCTGAATCTAACACATCACTGAACCGAAAAATCGTTTTAGCGGCCCCCTAATGGTTTTAAAAGACCTACATTGGACAAGATTGGATGAGAAAAAAAAACACCCTCACTTTACGTCTATCGGAGGTACTTTAAAAAAAGTATTTTTTTATTTTTTTATTATACTTACCATTTTGTTCGTCGGCATAGTTTACATATATATTCGTGCAAAATAACAGCTTTCTAGCATTGGTAGTCCCTGAGCAAAGCCGCGGACGGACAGACAGACAGACAGACAGACAGGCAGACAGACATGGCGAAACTATTTGGCTACGGAACCCTAAAAACCACATACACTGACGTGTTTCGAACTACTTACTAGTCCATTATCAAAGTCTAGTTAACCATCGCTCGAATAAAAACATCCGTTGCCTAATAAAACGAATGCCATAGAAATTAGAATTTATGTGTAGCCAGAATCGAAAATTCGCGTAAACTACGGATCTTATCGGTACAAATTAGTGCAATTAATTCTTAAATAGTTCCCCCAAATCTAGATAAACGGTCGTGCGCAGGTCGACAGTTTGAGTCCCAAATCGCTAGGAAATTATCTAATTGTCTAAAACCATTATTTAATTAGAACTAACGAGCTTATAACCCGCACGCTAAATTGTTCTGGGTCGAAATTTTTGAATGAAATACTCGTAGGTATAGAATAAATCTTAAGGCCGGCAACGCATCGGTAGTTCCAATAATACTGTTTGTGTCCATGGGCCGCGGTGAGCAGTGGCACAGAGCTAGGTAACCTAGGGCCCTGGGGCAAATAAAAAATGGGGCCCACTGCTATCAAAACTGGTAAGGTTTTTGAAGTAAAATCATCATATATACAAATACTTTAAAAATGCTAAGCAACTTTATCATCAGCTATAAAGCAGAATTTCGAGGGCCCCCTGAGCTTGAGGGCCCCGGGGCACTGCCCCGCCTAGCCCCTTGGTAGCTACGCCATTGGCGGTGAGTATACTTAATATTAAGTGAGCCACATGCCCGTTTGTCGGTTTTTAAATAAACTGAGGCACTGCACTGAGGGTTCTGTACTCGTACAAATGTACGAGTACAGAAGTAAGAAGAAGAAGTAAGAGTAGAAATGTACGAGTGTACCTACTACGCAGCAGTGTAGGGTAATTTTAAATAGGTTATAACAATAGACAGCCAGATATAAAAAGGTCGTGCATTGCATTCCTGTTGTACAGTCACCAGCATTAATATCTGCCACAGCGGAGCGTGAAAAAATATCTGACACTTCTTTCCGGCCCTAGAAATAGAGTCGTATCAGATATTTATGCACGCTTGTTGTGTCAGATATTGGTGCTGGTGACTGTACATTTTAAGTTGACAAAATCGCAGTCGTACAGTCACCTGCATTAATATCTGCCAGAGCGGCGTGCACAAATATCTGACATATATAGATGTCTGTTTTTTATTTCAGTAGTTTAATAAACATTATTTACAATGATCCGTTGTTGACTACTAATCGTTTTGGGCATTTTTTGTTATTGTTCAAAGAAACCGCCACAGTGACACTGACAATCATTAAAATGATTGCCAGTGTAAGAAATTAGTTCCAATGAAATTCCGCAACATGGCGAATAGTCATATATTTCTGGTCAGGCTTTATATTTATAGACGCTTTTTGTTAAATAGATAACATATTGGTGCTGGTGAATGTACATTAGTACAGCCGAGAACTAGGAATACCCACATATTTTGGGTGAATGGACTGTACGCCGTTGCCTTAAGTGATGCAATGTGGTCATAAAAATAAAGGCGTTTGTCTCTGGCCGGCGCCGCGGTCCGTTGCGCATAGACAATCGGTGATATACGGCGCTGCTGCTTAAATGGTGGGCCTTGGGCTTGCTGAATTAGGGATTGGCTGAAGAAATTAAAATACTTATCCTGTCATCATCATCATATCAGCTGAAGGAAGTCCGCTTTCAGGACATTGGTCTTTTGATGACAGTACGCTTTTTGACTATACTTGCATTGTCATCCAATCGTCGTATGTGTGTCAGTCACCAGCACAAATATCTGACACAATAAAGCATGCATAAATATCTGATGACTCTATTTCTGGGGTAGGACGTGTCAGATATTTGTGCACGCTTCGCTGTGGCAGATATTAATGCAGATCGCAGACAGGTGATATAGGCCTCCAGTTGTTTCGGTTGGACGCAGGCCATCTCTACAGTCAAATTAATAACATACTAAGCTAAGACTTTTTGAAAATGAAAAGTTTTTGGGCTGACTTGAACCCCCATATCTTGGTAATACACGTGGAGTATGTTACCATACCATGCACGTTGCCCCCAACTAATCCTTTCGAGAACATTAATGGCTACGACGACAGCCCCGGATATACGATTTTTTCAAACCGGGGCAAAGCCCCCCCCCCCCCCCCCTTGGCCCCTTCAGTGTTTGAAAACAACTGTTAAAACTGCCAATGAGTAGCATTTTTCCTCTTATTCTTCATTTCTTGTCTCAAGGATTTGGCGCACCTTGAAACTGCCGCCCGGGGCAAGCGCCCTGGTTTGCCCCTTTAGATCCGGGGCTGACGACAGTAGTAAAAAAAAAAGATTCAGAAAGTTCTGCTAGTAAAAACAATTATTCTTTAGCATCAATTCATCTTCATACGGTACAGTCAAGGGCAAATATATCGACACGGCCAAAGTTACAAAAATATGTATACACGACTCTATGCACTTAACATTAAGATCGTTCTTTCTTGACTGTACTTACATATAAAAAAAGCTCGTTGTCCAGAATCGATAATTAATTATTCTGAGTGAACTTTATGAACATTATTTGAAAGCTTAATTTTATCGACATACGATACGAAACTTTTTCAAATTAACTATATAGTCCATCAACTTAGCCTAACATAGTTAGTCGCTGGTATTTAAAGTTATATGTGTTACTCGACCGATGAACAGCTATAGTTATATGTACCATACCTATAGCCGCAGTGCCAGGTCATTGCACTCAGTGCAGATTCCATTGGGAATGCAGCCTCGTTGCCCCCCCCCCCCTCCTTCCATCTATGTCATAGCATAGAAGTAGAAATTGGGCGTGGTTTTTCAAATTCGGCCACTCGTTTTAGCGTGAAGGAATATTCTAATTGTCAATTTAACGTCCTTCCATTATATTTTTTCACTTCTCATGCTCTAAAAGTAGGTCAATATAGCCTTACGAGGCGGGAGTACAGTGAGGACTTTAGTCCCTAGGGAGTAAAAGTAATTAATTTTTTAATTTACTTTGAGTGACTTATGGTCTGTTTTTTACTCCGAGATACTGACGTTTCATGTGTTACCTGTTTTTTGCGTCTCATAAATAGTGATGTGCCGCACCAGTGTGTGCCGCAACCGGTTATCACCGAAAAATTTTGTAGGTACCTATGTTATATATATAGATATATAAAAAAGAATTTTGAAATTCGGCCCACAATTGGCGGAGTTATCGCGTAACAAACATACAAAAAAAAACATACACCCGAATTGAGAACCTCCTTTTTTGAAGTCGGTTGAAAAACACAAAAAGCCACACAAAATAATTAAATACAATTAGGTACTACCAATTACAACTATATACTTAGTTAGTAGTGTCTGTCTGTTACCTGTCTATAGCGATTTAGCAATTTGGTATAGTTTGAAACCCTAGAAAGGACATAGGATAGTTTTTATCCCGGAAAATGCATAGTTCCCGCGGGATAGCGATTCTTCGCACACATTCCCTGACAACAGCTATAATAGCACTTCAAACATAAATAAATAAAATAATAATAATATCACAGGACAATTCCCACCAATTTACCTGTCCAAAAGCCCCAAAGTAAGCTTTACAGCCTAAAGCATTAATAATCTCTGACGCGTCCGTAACTTAGTAACATAATCTTTAGTTACGACATAATACCCTCCAACTGGGACCTACTAGGTATACCATCATAACCTCAACTCCCAATAAAACCCTTTCACAATAAACACCCCACTGGCTTCCTTGTCTATTACAATGATGGTTGACTGCGACAAGGTTGTGCAACGGTTCGGGCTCAGTGGTTTACGTGACGTACGTAGGTACGTCGGCGGCGATCAATAGTCTGGATTTGAGCCTGGGTCGGCGCGTCGGCGCACTAAACGCGGTTTAATTGCTGGTTAAATAACTGCGCAGTTACAATGTAAAAAAACGCATTACCTGTGGCGGTTATTATATCAGTAATCAGTCATTTATTTGACGACCAGATGGCCTAGTAGTTAGAGAACCTGACTACGAAGCTTGAGGTCCCGGGTTCGATTCGCGTGTCGGTGCAGATATTTGTATGAAAAATACGAATGTTTGTTCTCGGGTCTTGGGTGTTTAATATGTATTTAAGTATGTATCCTTTCTACATACTTATATTTATCCGTTGCTAGTACCTACCCATAACACAGCTTTAGCAAAGCTTACTTTGGGACTAGGTCAATTGGTGTGAATTGTCCCGTGATATTTTATTTATTTATTTGCTCTAACATGGTACAAAGAAGATGGTTTAAATTTATAGTGCGACATGATTTGTCAGCTAGACATGCAAAATATTTTAAAGTTTTGTAACACTTGTATTTATAACAGTCACTATCTACAATTAAATACTCTTGAACTGAATACTAAGCTTTTGATATTAAATAGTTTCTCAAAGCCTGCTTATATTCGTTTATGTTTTCTAACTTAATAATAGTTTTTGGTAATTTTTTAAATATTCTGTGTGACATTCCAAATATACTTCCATCACTTCCTGCGGGAGCGGGAACTATGATTTTTTCCTCCATAAAGACTATTCTACCCTGAGAAGCACATAGAGTAATCTTTATCCCGGTAGACCCGGTAAATTAAACTATCTGAAATTAGCTGTGGTGGCCTAGTGGTTTGACCTACCGCCTATCAAGCAGAGGTTCGTGGGTTCAAACCCCGGCCCGCACCACTGAGTTTTTCCAAATTCATGTCCGAAATTACATTTGAAATTTACCACGAGCTTTACGGTGAAGGAAATCATGTTGTGTTAGGTGTATGTGTTAGGAAACCTGCACTCACCTGTGAAGTAATTCAATGGTATGCGTGAAGTTCCCAATCCGCCCTGGGCCCACGTGGGAACTACGGCCCAATCCCTCTTATTCTGAAAGGAGGCCTGTGCCCAGCAGTGGGACGTAAATAGGCTGGGATGATGATGACGGACCATCTTGGTTCGGAAATTACTTTATTCGTGTCATAGTCTGCTGCTATGTCTTGTGCCCTTTTAAAGAAAAACAACACATCGTTTGGCTCCAATTTAAAGGTCTCTGACCTCTTTAATCTGTCTCAGATTCACGTAGGCCAAGTAATTTATGACAAAAATATAAATTCAATCTTGCGTTGATCTTAACATTATAACAGTCACTTTGTATTTGGAACGTGCGAGCGAGAGACTTGTGGTTGTCTCAGATGAATACATATATGTAGTAAATGACAAACCTAGCATTAATCGTATGATTTTTCAAACAAAAAAGGTTTAAAACTTTGTTTTTTTTTTAAACAACATTGTATTGTATCTGTTCTGTGTAAAGTTTTCATACATATTCTTGCAAAATTACATCTTTCTAGCATTGATAGTCCCTGAGCAAAGCCGCGGACGGACGGACAGACAGACAGACAGACAGACAGACAGACAGACATGGCGAAACTATAAGGGTTCCGTTTTTGCCATTTTGGCTCCGGAACCCTAAAAATGGCATTCGCAATAAAATACTTAAGCCGCGTATCCACTAGAGGCAGCCTCGGGCCGAGCGGCTGCCTCGCTCCGAGGCCGCGCAAGTGGAGACGCTGCCAAAGGCACGGCTCAGACTGAGGCTCCTTTGAGCACGGCCAAAAAACCGACAAAATATGGCTCGGCTCGCGGTGCTCGGCCTGAGGCTGCTCTAATGGATACGCGGCTTTAGAAAAGCCTTGAACAGAAAAGTTGCACTTTGCTCCCTCTCGTCACCGACATAGCTGCAAAAATATGCAAGTTGAAGTGGCAATGGGCGGGCCACACATCGCTCGAAGAACAGATGACCGTTGGGGGAGAAAAATTCCCGAGTGGCGACCGCGAACCGGAAGACGAAGCGTTGGCAGGCAGGCGTTGGACTGACGACATCGTGAGAATTGCGGGTAACCGGTGGATGCAAGCGGCGAGTTGTCGTTCATTGTGGCGTTCTAAGGGGGAAGCCTTTGTTCAGCAGTGGACGTCTTCTGACTGATGATGATGAAGATTGTACAATAAAACATACCGTTCACCGGTTAGCCGTTGTTTAACCGTAAGTTAAGCCCTGGTAACACCGGCTAGGTCTCCGGGGCGGGGCCCGGTCGCCATGGCAACGGGATGGGCTACAGACTTCGGAGGAAAGTTCTAGAATTATCGAGCTGTTGGATGCCTGCCTGAGCTCTGTGTTAGGAGAGTGGGAGAAATGGGAAGGAGGGGGAAAATTTTATATAACATTCTATAAAAATGGTGTTAATAATAAGACAAAACAAAAATCATTTAATTTAATACGTTTCATTCAAAATATTTTAAGATTTAAAGATTTTTATTGAACACAAAAAAAAACATTTATCAAGTATAACTATGTTCGTAACCAGTTGCATTGGTTATAAACCGTGTCGCAACTGTTTACGCCCTCCTCAGGACATTTATAGAGCTATGTTCTAATAAAAAATAATGCATTTATAAAATTCTTAGGTTAGTTATATTACAAAATACGAAATCCTTATAAAAATATTACTTAATTTTTTCGTAATGACTACGGAACCCTATTTTGGGCGTGTCCGACACGCTTTTGGCCGGTTTTTGAGATTTAATTTAGTATCACAAGTTAGTCTGGTAAGTACTTATATTTTTATTAGCGATATTACAATCTCGTGTACTGTACCTACTGTTGTAAATAGACATAGTAGATAGATAGGTATTCATATTTATTATTTAGTTGCTTTTGCTAGTATTATAACAAATATGAATTTGAGTTTATCGCTGATTCCGCGGGAACTATGAAATTTTCCGGGATAAAAACTATGCCATATCCTTCCCAGGGTTCAAACTATCTTCATGCCATATTTTATTATAATTGGTTGACCGGTTTAGGTGTGAAGAGGTAGACAGACAGACATACCTCGCATTTGTAATATTAATATTAGTATGGATTTTGCAGTATCTACCGTAGTAATTTCTGTATGTGTGTCATGCGGATTTTCGAGAAGCATCTGTCGACGATTTCTTTTCCTTATATGTGAACTTGCTTTGCCAAAATTCTGACGCGTTGGAACCTTTCCACATTCAATCAAAGCTATATTGTCGCGTGGCTGTTTTGCAGTATTATGTTGGCGCAGTTTGACAGAGTTCCTGGTATAAGTGGTTTTTTATCCTTTTCAAGATGGCTGCTATAAAGTTTTTATTAAACGGCGTTGCATGCAGTCGGCATTCATTTCAATGAAATTGTTTTGTGAATATTCTCTGTAGGTATATAAAGTAATTTTAGACTGACCGACGGACGGACGGACATGATGAAACTAAAATACTCGGTAGAACCCTGTTGCAGTCAGCATTTTGCTGCACTTATAAAAAATCTTGATAAATGTAGCAGAGGCTCCCTGCGACAAGGTTCTGTTTTAGGTACCGAGTGTTATATACTATCGATAAAAAATATAATATGGACCATCCCAGAAAACTTAAGTTACCCAATAGATAGGTAAGTACGTATATTTTGAAAAGAAAGAAAGAAAGAATAAATGTGTTTGCCAAAATTCGGCACAACAAAAAAAAATTACAACTAAAAAAATAAGGCAACCTTACAATCCTAAACCTTAACCAAACTTATAATCTTATACACTACACTACAATAAAAAAATGCAAATTGAAGTGGCAATGGGCAGGCCACATCGCTCGAAGAACAGATAACCGTTGGGGGAGAAAAGTCCTCGAGTGGCGACCACGAACCGGAAGACGAAGCGTTGGCAGGCCTCCCACCAGGTGGACTGACGACATCGTGAGAGTAGCGGGAAACCGGTGGATGCAAGTGGCGAGTTGTCGTTCATTGTGGCGTTCTAAGGGGGAGGCCTTTGTCCAGCAGTGGACGTCTTCCGGCTGATGATGATGATGATGATGATATATACTACATAGGAATAACGAAAATAAAACATTGTTCCGAAAGAAGCAAAAAGTTGCCACTGCAAGCAGCAGCGCTGAATTTCAGTATGAGTGGTATGACCCTAACTATACCCTGTATTTGTTTTTTAGTATTAGAAAACATGGGCATCTAGAGGATCGGCAAAAGCTCATAATTCATAACCAAAAACGTGATAAAACTGACACTTTACGTATAGTACAGCCGCCTAAATCTAATTTGAACTCGCCCCCACATTATCATATTACTTCGGGAATCGGGGTGAGGGATGTTCCTATTTAAAAAACCCTGTCTATAATAGCTGTTACTAAAGTACTACCTGTTACGAAGGTCGATACGTTTGATTTGTAAGTATACCAAGTATTTCTAATCAATTTCGAAAATAATAATAAAATGTAACTTACACAGCTACAAAAAAATTGTATGTATGTATGTAAACTCTTTATTGCACATAAAAATAAAAACAAATACAAATACACAGAGAGGAGAACAAAGGCGAGCTTATCCCTAAAAAGGGATCTCTTCCAGCTAACCTAGTTAGGAAAAAAACATTTGGTTATATAGAGGATAAGCAGACAGTGAAAATTACGTGCGGTAAAGAGACAAAACAGAATTGTTAACAATATTAAAGACACCTCTATCGACGTAAGATAACTAGGTATCGATTGAATTATTAACAATATTAAAGACACCTCTATCGACGTAAGATAACTAGGTATCGATTGAATTGTTAACAATATTAAAGACACCTCTATCGACGTAAGATAACTAGGTATCGATTGAATTTTAAATCTCTAGATGAGCCTCAGTTAAATAAAAAAATCTTCAAATTGCGAGTAGCGTCGTACTTTTACAATTAAAATCTTGATACAAAGAAATGTCTTTATTATTTATTTCCTGTTTACAAACTTAGATTCAATTCGATTAATTCTATTATTAGCACACCTTGCTATCTAGCTATTTCGCTTCTGTCAAACATGTCATTTTGATTTAGGGATGTCGTATCACAGGGTTTCTCAAACTTATGGCGCCACGTACCCCTGTTAAAGTTTCTAGACGATAGCGAACCCCCCCCCCCTCCCCCAAAAGTAGCAAACTTGACTGTTGGAGAAACTAAAAATAAAAAATACAAAGACTCCAAAAACCAATCTTAATCATCTTGCTAGTCTTGCATAGTTTTAGTTTTTAGGTGGTACATGGAGCCAAAATAAACCTTTCTTTCTTTCTTTCTTTCTTGCAGCCTGGTGGTTTTTGGAGTCACGTAAACCTTGTCACGAACCCCATACCGTCGAATAGCCCTAGGGGTTCGCGTACCCCACTTTGAGTAACCCTGTCCTATCAAAATAGTGATGGAATTCTACAAGTAGGACTCGCGCAGTAGGTAAGGGTTCTGTAAGTATCTGGACTCTCCACTTCAACTTGCTAATTCTCTGAGCTATGCTGCGGACATAGCATAGCAGCCTCTTGTTAATATTGATTGTCATTCATATTATAATTGTTATAGTTGATATATATTTAGTAGTATAATAAGTTACCTGGTTTCTCGGTGTATTGGTTCGCTGTAATGCCGTGTAAATAAATAAATAAGTATAAACTTTGTACGTATAAAATCGTAACATCCCTATCAACCCCCGCCCTATGACGTCAGGGGTGACTCAGAGGGTGATTCACACGACATTCTGTTTACCGTCTAGAACCCTGACTACCTATACAAATATTAGGGGCTTACGTGGCTTCATTACAGTGTAAAAATGTATAAGAATGTGAACCTAGAATCAGGCGGCTACGCGTTTGAAAGTGGTTTTTGTATATATAGTACCCTTAGTTTAGTGTAAGTTTTCGGTTACAAAATACGTCTCGATCGCGTTCGCGTTAAAATCTCAATTTGTATGGAAACACGAACATCGCAAACGTTCCGCTAGAGGCGCTGTTCGTGTTTGGTTTGCATACAAATTGAGATTTCAACGCGAACGCGATCGAGACGTATTTTGTAACCGAAAACTTACACTAAGGGCACTGTACAATTCTCCATACAAATAATTTACGCCGTTGCTATCGAGTACGGTCACTGTAAACTCATGGTAGTGGTACAGGATCCCTCTGACCATGGGGCTGATATTCAAGGTTCGATTTTAATCGCATGACTGTGCTACTTTTGCTATCGCTCTCTCATGGTACAGTCAATGGCGTAAATATATACGTAGACGTTACCAAGACGTCAAAAATATCTAACACCTTTATGCCGCCAACCATAAGGTCGATTGTATACATATATTTGATGCTAT
The DNA here is from genome assembly GCF_025370935.1 of Choristoneura fumiferana. NCBI lineage: Eukaryota > Metazoa > Arthropoda > Insecta > Lepidoptera > Tortricidae > Choristoneura > Choristoneura fumiferana. The sequence continues at coordinate 14,154,098 of NC_133495.1, forward strand.
GGCAGTATAGGTATTTATGCCCTCGACTGTACGAGACCAAATTTTCCTTGGTACTTAAATATTTAATATAGCATTTTTTTTCAAATTTTTATTTAAGGTAAGTACCTAAGCGCGAACGGAGCTGGGATTCTGTAAAGAATAGGCTGCCTGCCACCGAGAATCACACGAATTCAGGAGATCCTCAAACACACCGACAGAACAGACTTGCAAAAAAAAACATTGTTTTTCATAAAATATTTTTTGCTGACTTTCGTATGATGATATGTTGTATTAATAAATCCATGTCTCATATCACATCATCATGTAACTTTGTAATGCATATGCAATCCACTAGCATAATGGCACAAAATTCTTACTTATTATATACAAAATAAACACAGTTTGTCCACAAAACACAGATAGTTTTGTGGTTTTTCGGTGTCTGTCTCTCTGATAGTACAGTCACCAGCATTAATATCTGCCACAGCGGAGCGTGCAAAAATATCTGACACGTCCTTCCGGCCCTACAAATAGAGTCGTATCGGATATTTATGCACCCTTGTTGTGTCAGATATTGGTGCTGGTGACTGTACCTCTTTCCTATATTTTTATACCGGAAAAATTACTAAGATCTCGCGACAAATTGTTTAGACATCCCAGCCTATACCTATACGTCCCACTGCTGGGCACAAGCCTCTTCTCAGAATGAGAGGGCTTGGGCCGTAGTTCCCTCGCGGGCCCTGTGCGGATTGCGAACTTCACACACACCATCGAATTGCTTCAGGTTTCCTCGAGATGTTTTCCTTCACCGAAAAGCTCGTGGTAAATTTCTAATTTAATTTCGCACATGAATTTCGTAAAACTCAGAGGTGCGAGCCGGAGTTTGAACCCACGATCCTCTGCTTCAGAGGCCATGGATCGAACCACTCGGCCACCAAGGCTTTTTATTTTGCTTATTATTAATTGCTTAGTAACATCTAGTACCCAAGTACTGATACAAGTTCCTGCAGCCTACAGTCCCTGCACAAACGAGTCGAGGTCTGGGGGTGAGGCGCCCACGCCGCGCGACCGGTCCGCCCGCGCTGCGCCGGCGCCGGCTTCTTGGATAATGTCGGTCGATGTAATGAAACAGAGTTCCGTAGCCTTTGTTATTCAGACAACCCATAACCTAACCAACAAAAAGTTGGAAAACTTTGTCACTTCAAAGTTCAATATCTCAAAAACGGCTATGTCTCAGAAACATCGCTAGATAACCTAATTTCAAATAAAAAACCGCATTCAAATCGGTCCACCCGTTTAAGAGCTACGGACAGACAACAGACACGCAGCGGTCAAACTTATAACACCCCTCTTTTTGCGTCGGAGGTTAAAAAGAAGATGAGGTCAAAAGAAAGTAAGAGCCACTTAAATTTCATCGACGAAATTTTATCTGATTACAATTAAATTGACCATCATATCAGACTTAGACGTCCACTGTTTATTTGGCTTATTTTATTACCATTTCTAGCGATAACTAGCGGCTAGAAACGGCTTATTTGGCTTATTTTATTACCATTTCTAGCGATAACTAGCGGCTAGAAACGGCTTATTTGGCTTATTTTATTACCATTTCTAGCGATAACTAGCGGCTAGAAACGGCTTATTTGGCTTATTTTATTACCATTTCTAGCGATAACTAGCGGCTGGAAACGGCTGCTTACATTTAATTTTATATTCACATTTATTTATTTATTTATTTATTCATTCAACAACATTGATACAGTTAGTATTTCACTAATATTAAGACTTATTGTGATACTGATCCAGATAAGCGTTTAGAGACAAGTGTGCAGTAACAGCCCAAAAAGACCAAGGCCTGTGTTAGGGCTAGTTACATAGACGCGTCATCATTCTGAGAGAGCAATCGATCGCCGCTTTTGACCTTTGGTTAGTGTCAAAAAATTTAGTTGAAAAACAAAATAATAATAATAATAATATATTACATTATGTATATCTCTTCGTAAAGAAATAAGTACATCAATTATAAACTATTTGTAAATATAAATTATATGTTAGTTGTTACCAAATTTAGAGGAAAGCCAAATACAGTCAGGGAAATAAATTCTGGTAAAAAGTGTTAAATTCCGAAAAAGAGATGCCCAAAATAAACTTCTTACTTTTGATGTTTAAACTACATGATTTAGTATTTGTTTTATATTTAACATAAATAGGTATACATAAACAATGACATTTGCATGAGTATCAACTGTTAAAAACTCAAAATTCTCATACAAAATGTGACACAGCAGGGTGATTCTAATAAAAGTGGCATTATAATCTGCCAATGAGTTTTTGAATACAAAGTACATTAAATATACGTTTTTCAGAAAAAATAAAAATTGACATATGTAAACATAGACCTTTTACACCGAGGCCAGGCCATTTTATTTATTTAACCTTATTACTTTAAAAAATAAATAAATGTAAGTACCGATTTTCACTGTAGTCTGTCTTGTCCAAAAGGGACATGCGCCCGGTTCTAGGCCTGTGAATTATTTGTGTACTATTTCACAAATTATATTTTATAATATGTTGCAAAAAAAATAATACTTTATTCATTTAATAATAATACGGTCCTAAATAAATCATTTTTATATATCAATATTCAGACTCAAAGTTTGTCCAGCGATTTTTTCACTGTAGTCTGTGTGTTCGCATTGTTGGGTCTCACTCACACACGGAGAATGATAGACACACCTTAATCATCGGTAAACATTCGGCCAATATCTGGCTCGCCGCCGTACGGAACGGTTAGAGACCTTCTGTCATAGTTTTGTGGCGATTAGTGATCGAAGGCGGCAAACTGGAGTTTGTAACGGGTATGTTAACTTTACATTGTCTCGATTATTTTATGTTATTTATATGGGACGTTATTAGATAATCATTTTAATGTGATATTATGAAGTATTTACTTACGTTATTAAGAGTGGCACATTCAAATTTTTGACGGTTTTAGAGTAAATGTCTTTTGAATCCACTTTTCACTTTAATCTGTGTCACTTTAATCTGTAACTGAAGCACAGACTAAAGTGACTCATGGCAGAAAAAAGTGAACTATAAATTATTTTATTTAAAAATTGCATATAATTTCTAAGAATAACTATATGGACTTTTTTTTAAGTAGTACTAACAGTGTTCTACCAAAGTAAATGTAGAGAATTGCTTTTTATTAAACTAAACACTTATAATTTCACTTTGTGTCTGTTTATCTATCCGCACTAGATCCATTAGTACTATAGCTGTAATTTTTCGTAAATATAGCTTTTACAAATTTTTGGAGTGTGTCCCCCTCCCCCCCTCTAAGAGTGAAACTATTGGCTTGAAAATTATAAAAAACAATCATGGTGATCCTGTTTATAACTAAAATTTTTACAGTTTGTAAAAAATCATTCGTATAAAATAGTGGTGTCGTTACTTGTTTAAAACGAATTTTTTCGTGTTATTTTGCCTAGGTACGTTCTTATTTGGCCAGTTTTTACTATCTGATGTCATTCATTTCATCGGAGGGACTGATTTGATTGCATTGTATTGTAATTAATTCGTAATATTTTAGGGCCGACATGTAATGGGGAAACCAAAAACTAAACAAAAGTCAAGAGAAGAGAGGTTGCACGAAAAAGGGAGAACGAAAAGAAAAGATACGAAAAAATAAAGAGAAATCCAGAACTCTATGCTGAGTTCCAAAGGAAACATAAAGAACAATATCAGCGAAGAAAACAGGAAGGAAAAATAAAAAATATACATGATTTAGCAAATGTTTTTTGTTTTACGGCTCCATTTTAAAAAGTCGTAAAACAAAAAAACATTTGTTTAAGTGGTAGGAGTTTAGGGTTAAAAGGATGCTAGTAAATTACAAATAACCCTGTATAAAATATGTATAATTTTGAAATAATTTTATTTTCTTATATATGCCTCCAAGAGACTCATACCTACTTTTTTAAGAAATTACATTTAGGGGCTGTTTCACCATCCATTGATTAGCGTTAACCGACGGTTAAATGTGATGCCGTCTCCGTCTATTCGAACAGAACAAATAGAGACGGCATCACACAACCGCCAGTTCACACTAATCAATGGATGGTGAAACAGCCTCTTAAACTTATGATACATTTCTTTTCATTTTTGATATAATTCTCTTTAACCTGGTAACTTTTCACTACTAGCCTGTCTAATTTAACTTTAGCCTGCTTCATCAATATTTCAAGAACCCATAACCCTTAAGTTTTTAGGAATACTTTGTTCCCTTTAACATATTTGTAACAAATGAAATACCAAGAAGCTGTTTTTTTGCAAAAAAAGTAAAAAAACATATATATATTTTTTTTAATTAACTTTAGCCTGCCATGCCACTTTTTATTAGAATCAGCCAGCAGTGGAATACTATTTTAATAATTTATTTGTGAGAGATGTTTGGGAAATGTAATAAGTGCTGCTGTATAACAAAACTAAGAGTTTAACTATAAAAAAATTAACAAAAATAGTTTTTTTCTTCGATGCTCAAGTCTGGTATCTACCCGGTATCAAGCGGCTGGTTATTCGTTTCTAGACGCTCGTTTCGGTTGAAAGAAGCCGCATGATTTACAACTATAGACATAAGCCTGCACCATCAGTTATCAACCCTACTGTTTTAACAATAGATCTACTAATTTATTGAATCAGGCGTTACTTTGCGGAGGTCCATATCAATGAACTAAAATAATTTCCTTGCTCACCCGCGACCTTACGATAGCTAAGCTTATGCAAAATATGCGTGTTCATGCAGTTCCTCCACCTCCACACTGTAAGAACACACACAAATCACACAAACCCATCTATCACCACCACCACACTACACTGACGCGTTTCGAACTCAAGATGAGCTCTGTTTGAGTTCGAAACGCGTCAGTGTAGTGTGGTGGTGGTGATAGATGGGTTTGTGTGATTTGTGTGTGTTCTTACAGTGTGGAGGTGGAGGAACTGCATGAACACGCATATTTTGCATAAGCTTAGCTATCGTAAGGTCGCGGGTGAGCAAGGAAATTATTTTAGTTCGTTTAATAGATCTACTGTTTTTTTTTGTTTATTTGACTGGCTGGCAAATGAGCAAGTGGGTCTCCTGATGGTAAGAGATCACCACCGCCCATAAACATCTGCAACACCAGGGGTATTGTAGATGCGTTGCCAACCTAGAGGCCTAAGATGGGTTACCTCAAGTGCCAGTAATTTCACCGGCTGTCTTAATCTCCACGCCGAAACACAACAGTGCAAGCACTGCTGCTTCACGGCAGGATTAACGAGCAAGATGGTGGTAGCAATCCGGGCGGACCCTGCACAAGATCCTACCACCTGCAAAACCTGTTTTCACCATAACATTTCTGTTTTCTGTTTGAATACCAATTTCTACAGTTTTTTTGGTGGCCAACTGTGGCCAATTTAATTCCAGCCATATATGATAATAAGCGCACTCATACTGGCTTGGACTCGAAGCCGAAAAACAAAATAATAAAAAAATAGTTAAGCCCAAGTATATCCGATTTTTAAAATCGATTCAAATAAGAATAGGACATACAGACTAACTTTTCTGTTGTCTAATTGACACTTTTTTAGTTAATATCAGGTTTATTTAACAGCCCTATTTTTATTTGGCACGTATTTTAATGTAATAAAATTTTGTAAGACAATAGATACTGTTTTGAAATTTGCAGCTACTGTTTTCTAATGATTTTTTAAAGTTCGAACTGCTGTTTTTTGCTTTGAAAGGGTTGGCAACATTGTGCGCCATGCACCTAGAGTTGCTTCGGTTGGAAGGGGCCTACACTGCACCCACCATGAGCCTGCGGCATTTAACCAGAGGTCCTCCGTCCTCGTCGGCAACATTAGATGCAATAGTATTGGTCACAGTCTGTATTGGTCCTTGGTATACCAAGGAACCTTAATATCACGCTCCAACTTTATGTAATGCAACGTTCAAATTATTATGACGGCCGATCTCGATTAAAAATTATAATTAAAGCAAAAACTTATTAGAGAGAGCGGAGTGGAATGACCATCAATTGCAGACACTTCTGAAGCATAATCTTGGTCTGTTTTAGGGTTCCGTAATTCAAAAGCTAAAAACCTTTTAGGTTTAGTTATAATGCTAAAGGGTCATACTAAAAACTGCAACACACTGAGTTGATATCATTTACCACTCACACACATACACACACACGCTTACTCACAAACTTTCGCATTTACACAATTAGAAGAATGAATTTAAATTTTGGTTTCAGTACCGACCTTACAGTAATAAGACTGAAACAACAATATAACTGAATTAAGTGGTGAAACGAAAGACTCAACAAAAAGGGCCTCGACTCAGCATGTTGCTACACTTTATGTGTTATGTGTGTAGGTATTTATGATAAGGATCTTTGACGAGCGAAACTTTAAACTGTTACAAAACGCAGTTTCTGTAACTTTTTCATAGAAAGCTGATTTGAAAGCCCTCGTCGCGACCTCAGGAGGCGCAGGCGCAGCGGTGGGCGGCGTGATTCAACGCGTGAAGTCATCGAGTGGGCGCCCTATGCTCGTTTAGGTGTCGCACGCTCAATGCTGACTGCTTTCTGGTTTGCCACTTTAAACAGCTTTTGCTGACTTAGATTTTTTTCACAGTTCCAGGGGTAGCAGACAGATCTGAGTTTCTGATTAATTTCAGCTTAATGCCTACTCCTACTTACACATGTTCCTGAGAAAAAAGCTAAGGTTAATACTTTAAAAAATACAACTTATGTACTTTAGTTTCCTGTTAATGTTAGCGGTCCCCCGACACCGACGACGCTTAGATAAAAAAAATATTACTAGGTACTTATACTAAATTAAGTTAGGCTAATTTTGCGGGAAATCAGCAGATGAAGTCGCGGGCAACAGCTAGGTAGAGCATAATTATTTTTTTACTTTTTAGTTGTCTTTTTTGGCGACGTTTTTTTGTCGGCGTTTTTATGTTGTCGATTCGGCACGCGGCCAGAGGTCGTTAGATGCACGTTTGTGTTTCACGAAGATTGAATTTGACTAATTTAGGCCACTTTGGCTAAATAAACAAAATTAACGGATAATTTTGGTGTGCGGTCGGCGGCAAAATTAGCTTTTGCGATGCAAGGTCGCGGCTGAATCTGGAAATGTATTATACCGTGTACTGTACCTATGGGACAAAAACTACGTCCATACTAAATGTCATATATACTTATTTATAAATTGAAAGAAGTAATGACTGGACAGACAGACAGGTACTATTGTAGTAAGTATGAATGCATTAGGGCAGGTGAAAGCGACATTTAAATTTGTAGCTTTTTAAATAAAATGATTTTTGGCATTAATAAATGATTTAAGTACCTATAACTTGTGTTAGTTAGTATGACAGCTACCGTATTTGGCCATGACTACACCAAACACACTTCGTATGGTGTCGACGGTAGACAATAATATTTTTTCTGTTTGTTTGTGATGATTCAAGCCGAGACGAGAACGTGATGTCATTCTGCCACAGTTAATTATAATTATTTGCTGTAATCAAATAAAATACAAAAGTTATTAGTCACGTATACGAATGAAAATAATGAAATTTAAACAGTTGTAATGTACCGTTTTATTTTTAAAGCAACTGTATTATAACTGTCAATTTAAATAATTTTAGTAAGACAACTTAGGTAGGGTCCTACCTATAGTCTGTCAAAAAAGAGAAGAAATTAAAAAGTGGCAACACTGTAGTGTCCTCCCTTTTTGGTTTGACAGGGTTTGAAAGGGATGACACTACAGTGTTGTCACTTTTTAATTTCTTCTCTTTTTTGACAGACTATACTTTAGGTTATGTTATACTTATCATCGTTAGAATATTATTGCTACAGCTCTAATTTATATATTTATTTATTTTTATTTTATAACATATAATACTTAGAAACTTACAGTAAAACCAAAGCGCCTACATTACCAATCAAATGGGCATTTCAAATTTTTGTGACGGAGTCACTTACGTGAATTTCAATACCATGAATGTAATTACTCTTCCCAATATTAAAAAAAAAATGTTAATCTTTTGATGAGTTCACATTTTTTTTATTTTTATTCGATTGGATGGCAAACGAGCAAGTGGGTCTCCTGATGGTAAGAGATCACCACCGCCCATTAACATCTGCAACACCAGGGGTATGCAGACGCGTTGCCAACCTAGAGGTCTAAGATGGGATACCTCACGTGCCAGTAATTTCACCGGCTGTCTTACTCTCCACGCCGAAGCACAACAGTGCAAGCACTGCTGCTTCACGGGAGGATTAGCGAGCAAGATGGTGGTAGCAATCCGGGCGGACCTTGCACAAGGTCCTACCACCTGCAAACGTATCACAAATATTTTGTGAATCCATCATAACATTAGCACTTTCTCGAAATATTAGGATGCGTAACATTCACGATAGTGACGTCCATGGATGTGAGGTGCACAGAAATGAGAAATACCCCAAATACAAAATTCAACTAAGTATGTACTAATTTCGAAAAATGTTTTTCTTTCTTTCTTTCAAAAATTCATTGAAGCTATATTGTAGGTAAGGTACTCATACATACCTATTTAAAATTCAGAACAATTCATGCTCACTTACGAATAGTATTTTCGAACAATGTGATTACAAAAATCGGATCAGTGCCACTGCCTATACCCATTTAGTTTCACCCAGATAATACATAATAATTTCTAGAGACATGCTCGGGTGTGTGAACTGTGAACAACGTAGTAACTGTCAACTAAGTATGTATTTTTTGTGAATTCTCATGGAAATTTTAGACATACCTATCCCGGAATTTCCTTTCGACTTCCAGATCTAATGGTTTTTTTTTTGTTTTGAAGCCACGGCGGCTAGCAGCTAAATATTGCGCAACGGGAGCGCCATTAACCATTACCTACGCCAGAAAGTGGCCATTAGAGTAATGGCCGATACGATCGGGTCGCAGGAGCGTAGCACTTTGGCAGTCTTTGAGATCGATCGGGAGGTTGCGTGTAACGAGCAAGCGCCATTTTGTAAAAAATAAACAAGAAATTCAAAAATGGAATGTTTATGTAAGCAGGATCACTTCATTGTTCTTCTGTCTATTTGTCTTTTTCTACACAATAGAGGTTTAAGTTATAAAATACTAGTAATAAATATAGCCTAAGCCCATGTTACTCAGGCAGGGATAAGTAGGTAAGTAATATATCTAATGGTTAAAGAATTTTTGAAATCGGTCCAGTACTTTTTGAGTTTATTAGTAACAAACATCCATATAAACAAAAATACAAATCTTTCCTCTTTATAATATTTGTAAGTTTGTACAGTAATGAGTAAGACAATACGATATAAATATTTTCATTAAAATCCAGAAATCGATACAGTCTATTGTTTTATTAGACCAGAATAAATTTTCTTTGCCCTCTTGTTCTGAGAGGAGGCCTGTGCCCAGCAGTAGGACGTATATAGGCTGGGATGATGAAATTTTCTTTATTTATTTAATTAATATTAACCCCGAGTCAAACAACCCAGGAGCAAATCAAAAATGGAACTGTCAATCCTAACCTAGGATTCTTTGTTTACTTCTGGAATCTCGGATACTGCTATAACCATATCGATGAAATTGCTTTGTGGGAGAGTCCGGGATCGAGATATTGATCTAGCTTGGTCTTATCACATGGCTATCGTGATCAACGAGTTATAGCCCGAGCAAAACTCGGCCGCCAAGATACCTACTTTAGTACCTACGAAAAAATATAAAATACATGCTATACTTGCGAATTGGTCCCGCAGGAGCTTCATACTTTTATAAATAACCATGACATATCCCTTCCCGCCCTAGCTGTCAATGTCAAACCCACAACAAACAAGTACAGCCGCGTAAATTGAGACAGACAACCACTTAATGTCACTTACTCTATCGCGCATCGTCTATTTTATTTACCAAGCCATTCTAACCTCTATTACGTTTTATTCCAGATAACAATAGACAGGCACGAGTGCATGCCGGGGACGTATCTGAATATCGAAAATTATTATTATTATATCTAATGTTAAAAAGTCGACGGTCAAAATATTGAAAGTAGGTTAGGTTAGATATTTTGACCGTCGACATTTTAACTATTAATATTTCAATTTTCGATATTCAGATACCAACGTATCCGTGCATGCCAAAGTCTCAAAACCAATGAAAGCGCGAGTTGCAGTTAGTTACTATAACCAAACTAAAGTCACCGACATAGCTGGAAAGATATGCAACTTGAAGTGGCAATGTGCGGGCTAAATCGCTCGAAGGACAGTTAACAGTTGGGGGGAAAAATCCTCGAGTGACGACCACAAAGGAAGACGAAGTGTTGTAGACCTCCCACTAGGTGGACTGACGACATCGTGAGAGTTGCGGGTGCAAGTGGCGAGTTGTCGTTCTAAGGGGGAATTTGTTCAGCAGTGGACGTCTTCCGGCTGATGATGATGATGACTATAACCAATGTTAACTCAGCTCAAGTCTCCGGCATTGAAAATATTAACTTTTTAACCCACGATGGAACGGAAAAGGTATATGCGATTAGGGTAAGAGGTTGTATCAGCGCCAGGCGCCAGCCTTGGGTAGAGCAAAAGGACCGGTCGCTCTGGGCGCCAGATGGCAAGGGGCGCTATTTTCCATTATCCAGTGCAAAATGCCTTTTGAAAGGCGCGGAAGCGGTGTAGACAATCTCGCTTTATCATGCTGTCTGTCCACTGAAGCGGGGCAAGGCAGCGGAGTAGAGCGAGGGGTAGTGGAGCGGACTTGCGGACTGTGTCGTCTATTCTACCTATAGGAGCGGAGCTGTGCGGAGTTAGATAGCGGAGGGGAGCGAGAAAGTAATGCAGAGCGGAGTTGCGAACCGTTTTTCCATTAGCAGAGCTTCCCCGCTTGCGCTCGTTTCTTCACCCTGCAGGACGAAGGGGGTGAGAGGACGAAACTCGAAACTCGAAGTTCGTGTCGTGCGGTCCCTCTGACACTTATATTATTTAATACGAGAGCGAGAGGGGCGGTACGAATACGAACTTCGAGTTTCGTAGTAGCCCTGCTGCTTCCTCACTCGCGCTCATTTCTCGCCCCCCCCCCCCCCTCCACTTCCCTGCTCCTGTTCCTCGCTCCGCTTCCCAGTTTGATATGATTTTTTAAGCTAGTTACCAACTCCCTGTCTACTGAAGAGGAGAAGAGCCGGCATAGCCCTTATACCTACTATTTATCTATTTATATTAATATTTAATGTGCGAGAGTGAGAGGTACAGTACGATACGAACTTCGATTTTCGAATTTCGTAGTAGCATCCTGGTGTCAACATGCTTAATCTTATCTGGAAAGCGTATAAACGCGTATAGGAACTACATTTCGTCCCACACGGAACCCACGTACACAACAACGCGCGTACCTATAGTAATTGTTGGCGCCCTTGGATGTGGGTCAATTGGATAGTTGCGCGAGCGCCGATTGCCCGAGGATCCTTAGATAACTGCAGCACGGTACGCTGGAGGTGAATTACAGACTTCCTGAAAATTTTACTGGCGGCGCGTGCAAGCTAGCACTAGCACTAGAACACTAGCACTGCCTATCCTATATGACCCATGCACACCACACATGCATGACTGAACCCTGTCGCAGGGAGCTCTGCTGCCTTTATGACGATTTTTAGGGTTCCGTAGCCAAAATGACAAAAACGGAATAAGAATAAGAATAAGAATAAGAATAGTTTATTTGTCAAACATAGGTACAGATGTAGAGATGATAAAATAAAAAAATATAGAACCCTGTATGTTTTGCCACATGGCGTACAAAATTTCAGTTTTTTTTTTTCTTTTATAATTGCATACATATATCAGTCGAAGAGAAAGAAAAAAAACATTAAAAAAAAAAACAATATAAATATGTCATAAAAAATAATAATAATCAAAACACTATAAAAATAAATTAAATTAAATTAAAAACAGTCCATCAAAATTCAAAGTCATAACATTAAAACAATATTAATAATTATAAATTGTCATCACTTAAAAATTCATTGACACTATAATAACATTTATTTAGGAGTAACAATGACATTTTTTTTTTAAATTGCGCCAAATTCAGTTCTTTAAAAGAATCTAGAATTTTATTAAATATTTAACCCTTATATGGAACCCTTATAGTTTCGCCAAGTCTGTCTGTCTGTCCGTCCGCGCGGCTTTGCTCAGGGACTATCAATGCTAGAAAGCTGTAATTTTGCCGACAAAATAGTACAATAAAAAATTCAAATAAATTTATTTTGAGAGTACCTCTTATAGACGTAAAGTGGGGGTGTTTTTTTTCTTATCGAACTTTATAATGTGGGGTATCGTTGGATAGGTGTTTTTTTAAAATCATTAGGGGGTTGCTAAAACGATTTTTCGATTCAGTGATTTGTTTGCAAAATATTCAACTTTAAAGTGCAAATTTTGAATAAAATCGAGCGTCCCCCCCCCTTCTAAAATTTAAACCGGTGGATGAAAAAATTTGAAAAAAATCAGGATGGTAGTAAGTACTTACCTATATCAAACTTACAAGGAAAACTATAACGGTTAAGTTTTCTTGAGAATTATTAGTAATTTAAGAGTAGGTAAATAGCAGCCTAAGGTATAAAATATACCTAAACTTGGAATATTCCGTACAAAATACGAAATCCTTGGAAAAATATTACTTAATTTTTTCGTAATGGCTACGGAACCCTATTTCGGGCGTGTCGGACACGCTCTTGGCCGGTTTTTTTTTTGATAAGTGCGGCAAATACTGACTGCAACAGGGTTCTAGTTACCGAGTGTCACATATGTAAATACTTTGCTTTGCTCACCCGCGACTTTGTTTTAGTACTTAAGTACATGGATCTCCGCAAAGTAACGTCTGATTCAATAAATCACGATGTAGTGTTTAAGGTTGCCAAATTTTCCCGCCTCCCAACAACGTAAAAAATATCTCCCTCAAAACAACTTCATTTATTTTTTTATCAGTAAAACAATAATCACTGCTTTTTCTTGCCCTGATAGGTTAGAGTTAGTTAGTTAGAGACTCATAGGTTGATTTTTCAAAGACCCCTAAATACCGTCCTGGGAATGCTGTCCCAGGAAGCGGTTCCATATTTTTGTCAATGGTAGGGAAAAGTAACCAAGTTCGAACGATAATTATTGTTCTCTCGACATGTTTGTTCAAAATGTAGAACAATTCTGAATAAAACTTAAGCTGTAGGTATTTAGCTCGTACTTCACCAATATGGACAAACCGCAAGCCGTTTCTGCGTATATTAATGTTCCCTTGACATACTTTGTCATTAACATAAAACATTTTCCTCCGAACTTAATTAATAGCCTAAGAACATGGATACGTAGACGATATGGTAGAGTTGGGTAAAGTAGCTACAGGGAACAGCAGATTCATTTCATCTCGGCCTATTTACGTTACTTACGTCTCAATGCGGGGCACAGGCCTCCTCTCAGATGAGAGGGCTTGAGCCGTAGCTCCCACGCGGGCCCATTGCAGATTGAGAACTTCACTGAATTTCTCCGCGGGTGTGTGCTGAACTGCTGATTTACTTCACCCTAAAGCTCATGGTGAATTTAAAATGTAATTTTGCACGTGAATTCTGAAAAAATCATGGTACGATCCAATGCTTGAGTTGCCATAGGTCAAACCACTGTTTTACCAAGCCTTGAACATCAGATTGAATTGCTCTAATTTATCTTGGCAACGAGTCAGAAGTAAAACCTATCCTATATTATATAGTCTACCTATCTATCTGTTTAGATTTGTTGTGTATGTGTATTGTATGTGTTAGTTTTATGTATTCTTGATACAGCTCTGATCTACTGTAAATTGCACCACCTGCTAAAATGTATTCCTTATTTCTGTCCATTGTAAAGGTTGCCTGGAAGAGATCGCTCTGAAGCGATAAGGCCGCCTATTGCTTACCTTAGAAAATCTCTATGTATATACTTGTTTTCTCTGTACTGTTTACTGTATTGGTGTGCAATAAAGAGTTATTGTATTGTATTGTATTGTAAAAAAAAAAAAAATTCGCCATGTTGTTGGTCGTCATTATTATTTAAAATTAGTCAACACTTGGTTAGCGCCATAACCATAATACCTGATTGACAAGGTCAACCATCTTTTAGCACGATTCGCACGTGGTGACAGTTTTTGGAACGTGGTTTCTTCTAGTTATCGTCCCCCTTTTCTTGTCTAAACTTTCTTACTTCTGTCTGAGTTTATCCTAAAATATCTTCAAACTCAAACGATTTATTAAACGTGTTACATGTTTATTATTGTTTATTCAATTTAGGCTACAACAATTGCTGTAGTGTTATGTGAGTGTGTTTATTGAATATAGATTAAATTAAATTAAATAATAATAATAAGAAAAAGACAAAGAAAACTTACCTAAGAAACCTTAACTAAATATATCTATATTTTACTATAAAAATTAAAATTATAAAAAGATCACCCCGTCTAAAAGATCTGCCTGTGGCAGAGTTCCCATGATGCCGGCCGCATTACCCCTTGGGACCGCAATTAATTACTTTTTATTTAAGCGTGCTTATTAGTAAAAACAAATTAAGTAGATATTTTTTTCAATCTAACCTTTAATATTCCTGTGTTGTATTGTATTAGGTACAGTCACCAACACAATATCTGACACAACACAGCGTGCACAAATATCTGATACGACTCTATTTCTAGGGCCGGAAGGACGTGTCAGATATTTTTGCAAGCTCCGCTGTGAGTGGCAGATATTAATGCAGGTGACTGTACTTGCAGCGTTATTTATTCTACGTTGAACTGTCGTTTAATCTTTCACTGTCTGAAAGTTCATCCGAAGTTTCTGAAGTAGATAATAGGTTGAAAACAGATAGAGATAGAGCCCTATTCCCACCGGCTTGCCCAATATTTACAAAATAGGACAACAGGACATTCAGTAGGTATTTTATTTATAAAAAATGTACCTAAGCGATCTTTGCTTCGGCTTTACCACGGAAATATCTGACGCTACACCACTGATATACCTATACATTATTATTATGTATATCAAGGCAAAATATATGTACATACTTACGCAGGTGTAGCTATACAGGTATATCATGTTTTGATTACTTCGACAACATATGAATCAACCTATATCACGGCCATCGGGATGATAAGAGCAAACAAAATAATAGTTATTGTTATGCAAGGGTGGAAAGTTACTGTTTGACACGAGTGCTTATATTGAAACCCGAGGCAACGAAGGAGAATCCTAAGCGTAGCCGAGGGTTTCAATGGCACGAGATGCTCAACAACTTTGCTGCCGAGCCAAACACACACACACGCACACACACGCACACACACACACACACACACACACACACACACACACACACACACACACACACACACACACACACACACACACACACACACACACACACAAACACACACACACGCACACACGCACACACGCACACACAAACGATGGAATAATAGAATGTAATTTAAAACTTATAAGTACAAGTACTTACCTATATTTATGAATTCGAATGCTTAAGTAAATGAATGAAGGCAAGACGCATTATATAAATGTCAAAATCACCTACTTACAACCGATATCAAAAATCGAGAACACCCTATTTATTTTTCGATAAGATCTACAATGTAGATTCTATATAATTCAGTAATGGCCTCGTATTTATGTAGGTTAGTCAGTAAAATATTCTGTCCATGATCCATGACTCCCCCGCGTCGGGGGGTGACTTCGCACGTCGTTTAACTGAATAGAATAAATGGCCCAAAGTCCCGCTTGGCGACTAAAAATACACGCATGATCACACCCATTCCGACTCAATGTCAAAAGGAACCAAACTATAATATAAAACCAATGTCACATTCAAACAAAACAAAGCGCTCATTTAATAAAAAGAGCTAAAAAAATCGTCACATCGATATTATATCATAGCCTTATATAGAAGAGCAATCTCCCCTTTGCAGCATCAAATCAACTCTACAGCTGCCAAATGAAATGGCGCGAAGTTAGCCGCAGGGTCATATGCCAATATGGCCGCCGGCAGCCAATCACAGCGCGCGGTTCAGACGCAGCGCGGAGGCGAAGCTGGCCTCAAAAAACCCCACTGAGCCGCTACGCCGATCAAATCTCCGAGCAGTGTTGTGCGAGAGTCGCGTATAGTGTTAGTTAAATCCGTTTTAAAACATTAAATATGAGGGAAATCGTGCATCTCCAGGCCGGCCAATGCGGCAACCAGATTGGAGCTAAGGTAATAAACTAATAATTATTATATTAATAATTCATGTTTACATTACGATTATTTTAATTTCAACTTTGATTTACTTATCTACGTTCGTAGTGTAACGGTCGTAACGGTCGCGTCGGAATTCAGATATGCATTTACATTTTACTCACAATTAACATTCACTGCTCTTGGTAACAAAAGTTTTGTCATGCAAAAGCGAAAAGGAGCTTTTTGTGGAAAAAGTGTGGGAACTCTTGCATAGTTTCGTTCACGATTTCAAACCGTTCGAATTTTGAACTTTGCGCATGAGCGGGCTAGGGTTGTCGCACCCCCCACCGCGCATGCTCTAATTTTCGATAAAATCTTTAACAGAAGCGTAAAATTTGTAATGCCGAAAACAGCTGTAGAAACATAATTTATGTGTGTTATTCATTCAGTAGTTCTTCGAAGTTAAGTGACTAATGTATTAAGTCCAAACATTTTTCGTTTGTAAATCTCATGTTCTAAAACCAGCCGTGACTCAACAGTTGACGTGTTCTTATCGGTGTAGTAAGAGAATTAAAAATATATAGCCTGATACGGGAAGCATATCGTTTTAATGACATAATAATGTTACGAAGGTAAACCAGTTTGGGGTTCGGTTGATAAAGCTTCTAGAATGTACGGGCCCATATTTTTTACACTGAATAAATTATTCATAACAATTTTTGTCTTATTTTACTAAATATGGGAACTAGTGGAAGATAATTACTATGCACAGTTTCTATTTATGATGTTTTTTACGCGCACCCATTGTTTCTTCAAAGCACTGATAGTTAAAAAAATGAGATGCAAATGAGTCGAAACGCTATTTTGCTAAAATAGTACAATTTAGCCAACGACAATGACATAGTTTTGCCCTTTGTTTTCCTGTTTATTCGTTTTTGTTGGTCATTTTCCCAGTAAATTATATCCTGTAACTTCTTATGTATTAGGTGGGTTTTGGAATAGTGTTCTTTTCTGTGGTTATGTGTGATGTAAGATCATCATTTCAGCATGAATAGATTATGTACACATTTTGTTTTGAGCCTTCTCGTAACATAAATAGGTCGCGGACATTGCAACGAAGTGTTAACAGTCTCAATTGCACATAATTAACAACTTTCCTAGCAGACGGTGAAATCCGGTGCAGAAACCATGCGATTTGCTTACACCGGCGCTATTGGCTGCTTTGATATCGATCTACTAATTAACGATTTTCTCGATCAACATTTCGATTATATTTGAATAAATCGGTTAGAATTTTGGCGCACTTTACGGATACAAGAGGAAAGCTCAGTTTATTCTAATCCGCTGTAAATAATAAATATCATACCTATCCAGAAGTTGCCAGAGATTTAATTATATTTCAAGATTCAGTTGGTTTGATGATGAACGGTTAAATGGGCCAATCAAAATTACTTCCAAGCACGGAAGCAGCGACTTAGAATTGAGATTAAACATAACTGTTTAAGTATGCGTATTACTGATAAGTTGGAATAACTGAATAACGAATAAACTTACAGAGAACTTTAAATAACATAGTTAATGTATTTCCATAGAATAGCGAAGTAACGGGTCAATCAATAACTTAGTGTGGGATTGAATGTCCGCCTCACTTCGCGTTCAGTTTCTGATCCGTGGAATTATTACGGTACGTAAGATAGATTCCAATTTATTGGCCTTAATTGAACCGTTGTTTCGTTCGACTCTTTTGTTTCATTTTTTATAAGGTAGTACGTTCTGCTGCCTCAAAGTATTCGAACTTACGATATATAAACTATAACTATTATAAATGCGGTAGCTCTGTCTATTTCCTCTTCACGCTTAAACTGCTGAACCGATTTTGGTAACTATAAACAAATTCTTGGCAAAAGAGGTAGCGGGCGAGCTTTTGGTAGTTCTCGATACACTCAGCGTTTGCCAGTCCCCTTATCACAAGCAACGGATTCTGCACAGCGGAACATGAAAAAAATGTTTACCTACGCTGTCAATTGATGGGATTTATGGGATGGGAGTTATCGGGCTTTATTCTAAACTAGATGTTGCCCGCGACTCCGTCTTATAAGTATTCACTTATACCTATTACTATTCTTATATCCTACTAGAATTTCAAATTATCTCCGCATCAAATTTTATCTACGTAAATCAATTCGGCGGTTGAAGCGTAGAGGTAAAGGATAAAATGATAGACAAGGATTACTATGGCATTATAATAAGAATAACCCTAAGAATAGCCGTGGCATGCAACTATCTTCCGCTAAATGTACAGAAAGGGCATCAAATCAAATGTGTAGAAATAAAGGATAAAATGATAGACAAGGATTACTATGGCATTATAATAAGAATAACCCTAAGAATAGCCGTGGCATGCAACTATCTTCCGCTAAATGTACAGAAAGGGCATCAAATCAAATGTGTAGAAATAAAGGATAAAATGATAGACAAGGATTACTATGGCATTATAATAAGAATAACCCTAAGAATAGCCGTGGCATGCAACTATTTTCCACTAAATGTACAGAAAGGGCATCAAATCAAATGTGTAGAAATAATATTATTGCCAGCCTATGTGATCATTTGTCAGTCAAATCGTGAATCACTGATCACGAGGCGCCTTGGAATCTCTTCGTAGAAAGACACGGCCATTGCATTCGTTTAGCACATACAAGCTGTGTCAACACATACGTTTAGAGTTCACGTAATGCATATGAAACATGAGTTTAAGATTAGTCTCAATGCTAAAGCCGTTACACTTTGCTTTTTTACCCGCATATTATAAGGCCATTTAGACCAGTGGGACCAGGTAGTTTCTTGTTTCAATGAAGACGGAGACGGCAGATGAATGAAGTATTGTGTCGTCGCTTACAAAGAGATTTTAGTCATGATCCGAAATGGGGCTGCAAGTTAATTCTGCTCCAAGGGGCATAAAGTCGTTTGTTCCAATGTTTCACACTTTGTAATGTCTATCGTATTATGAGACCCGCTAAGTTGAATATTACATACGTCAGATGGTGTATGAATTGTTTCGTGACGAGTTTATTATTGACGGACCATTTTCATTGTAAATTTGCGCAGAAAAAAATATACCGCTTTGTTACTATGAATCGCAGCTCTACATATTCGCGATTTTAATATAATGAACAAAGGTTCGTCTGGGTGTGGGGTCACGGGCAATTTGAGGGCATGATTGTGGACCGAAACAATGACGATGAAATACCATGATGATTCAGGTTTTCTACTCTGCTGACCACGATGTTTAAAAGTGATGAATTAGGGTATGTAAATCGCTTGTAGCGCTATATTCACGGTAATTTAAAGACAGTTAGTTACTGATAGTAGAAGGCCGGGAGTGATAGCTTATCGGGATTCCAGATTTGGCGGAACTTAAGGCTAGATGGAGGGCGTTGAACTCGCGGCCGATGACCAGCGCATATAAATAGCTCCCATCGACCGCCATGGCGCGGAGTACACTCCGAATGCACTTACAAAGCTTGTATTTTTGTCTCGAGAGCCGTTAAGAGATCCCCGACCTGTATTCAATTAGGCCATGAATTATTCAGTTTTATTCATATTTAGCGGTTGCGGCGAAACTCCATTGTGGCTCAGGTGGGGCACAAAACACCTATTGTGCTGGCTAGTAAGAACCGCGGTTTCCCTCGCAAGTGGCGCACTGCGCCGTTCACATGCCACTTTCATCGGACCTTCTCTTATCTAGTTACGACTAAGAAAGCAGCCTTTCGCACCGAACACCAGATCGCCTTTCACTTTTTGTTGTTATTAAAAATCATCAGTCATGAAGTTTTGAAAGTCGATATTTTTACATGTCCCGCTGCGCCGTGCGTAATCAAATTACTAAAGTTTCAGACGACGGAATTACGATTTAATATTTTATCTCTAAAAGTCCATTACTTATAACTGTCTAAAAGTGTTTATAAATATACTTGTATCTGAATATAAACAGAAGCCACACGGAGATTTGAATGTTATTTATTCAATTAATTAAAGCCCTGAACCAAAAAGTCGGCCTCCGCGTTAGTCATTTCGCCTTATATGGCATTGTCAGCCGAGTCTCACTCGCCTCAGGCATACACCTACTGCAGGATGACATCATATCGTCGTCGATTGTCGCTCTCGCTCGACTCGATGAATGTTAATGCTCTTCGAACAGTTGCTATGTTCTTCGAAATACTAGATCTTTTGTCTTTGTCAAGGATTTCTACAATATTTAGCTAGACCATTACGTAAGTCTGAGCAAAACAAGCCGTATTATGAAATTACTGTGCGTCACACTCACACATGGCTCTTTTCACTTGTCATTTCAGTAGATTTTTTGTTAAAATTAATATATGCAGTTTTCGTTTTTGTATATTTTATTTTGAGCATGCAAATGAAGACTAGGCAAGTAGATATTCATGATCATGAAACAGGTTGCGTTACGGTTTCTCTAGAAACAAAATTGCGACCATATGGTGATCTCAGAACTGCAATCAGGCCAGGGACTTAAAGGAGAATCGAAAACTAGTAACATTCGAATGCTAATGAGTCTTAAAGCAGGCAAGACATTCTCTACTTATATGGTGAGATAAGCCGTATTCGGAGGAGCCGTGGGCGTCGCCCGGCGCCGCCGGCAGCGCGCGCCATAACTCAGCCCATTGTCTTGCGTAATCCGCTCAACTGTACAGAACGTCATTAAAGATGTATCCTGTCTGGCATTTACGCGATGGTTCATTGAGCTTTATTGCAGTTGACAGCCACTGAGATCACCATTGTCTCACTTCCACTTTCAATTTGAATGGATCCACAATAATGGAACTCGCGAGTACTTACAACTCTCGAGAGATATCGCTTTACTCGGCACGCAACCGGTTCGAAAGTCGCAATGAACCGAGACGCACTTACGATGGCCGATGCAGAGCTTTCGTGAAGGCATTTTAATTGACTGCATTCCGTGCTGCGCCCTATTTCCGGAACTAACGGATGTTCTCTTTCTTTCACAGTTCTGGGAGATCATCTCTGACGAGCACGGCATCGACCCCACCGGCGCCTACCATGGCGACTCAGATCTTCAGCTGGAACGTATCAATGTGTACTACAACGAGGCTTCCGGCAACAAATATGTGCCCCGCGCCATCCTTGTCGACCTGGAGCCCGGCACCATGGATTCGGTGCGCTCCGGACCCTTCGGACAGATCTTCCGCCCCGACAACTTCGTGTTCGGACAGTCCGGCGCCGGCAACAACTGGGCCAAGGGTCATTACACTGAGGGCGCCGAGCTGGTCGACTCCGTTCTTGACGTAGTCCGAAAAGAATCAGAATCTTGTGATTGCCTTCAGGGCTTCCAGCTCACACACTCCCTTGGTGGCGGCACCGGGTCCGGTATGGGAACACTCCTCATCTCCAAAATTCGTGAAGAGTACCCGGACAGAATCATGAACACATACTCCGTAGTCCCCTCACCCAAAGTGTCAGACACCGTTGTGGAGCCCTACAACGCGACTCTCTCAGTTCACCAGCTCGTAGAAAACACAGACGAAACCTACTGCATCGACAACGAGGCTCTCTACGACATCTGCTTCCGCACGCTCAAACTGTCCACACCCACGTACGGTGATCTCAACCACTTGGTGTCCCTCACAATGTCCGGTGTCACAACTTGTCTCAGATTCCCTGGTCAACTGAACGCTGATCTCAGAAAATTAGCCGTCAACATGGTCCCCTTCCCTCGTCTCCACTTCTTCATGCCCGGTTTCGCACCCCTTACATCTCGTGGAAGCAGACAATACCGTGCTTTGACCGTGCCCGAGCTGACGCAGCAGATGTTCGACGCCAAGAACATGATGGCGGCGTGCGACCCGCGCCACGGCCGCTACCTCACCGTCGCCGCCATCTTCCGCGGCCGCATGTCCATGAAGGAGGTCGACGAGCAGATGCTCAACATCCAGAACAAGAACTCGTCGTACTTCGTGGAATGGATCCCGAACAACGTGAAGACCGCCGTGTGCGACATCCCGCCGCGCGGGCTCAAGATGGCCGCCACTTTCATCGGCAACTCGACCGCGATCCAGGAGCTGTTCAAGCGCATCTCGGAGCAGTTCACGGCCATGTTCAGGCGCAAGGCCTTCTTGCATTGGTACACCGGCGAGGGCATGGACGAGATGGAGTTCACGGAGGCCGAGAGCAACATGAACGACCTGGTGTCCGAGTACCAGCAGTACCAGGAGGCCACCGCCGACGAGGACGCAGAGTTCGACGAGGAGCAGGAGCAGGAGATCGAGGACCACCACTAGACGCCAACCCCACTCGCTGCCAAGGCGACGAAGTACATGCCATCCTAGCTCGCGTTACTTTTTGTGTAACATTAATGATTCCTATACGTATACTGAAAATGCCTGCTTTCTAACTTTTAACAGAATGCACGTGTTAACAAACCCCGGTCATGACATGCGTGAATGTTTGCGTTCGTTTGTATTGATTCAATACATTCCCTGACTCCAACAGCGTCGTTGCGAGTGAGATCTGAAACCAGTAAAGGCTGATCCGTTAGACACTCTTTATGTATTAAAAGTTTGTTCACGTCATATACGTGGTCCAAATGTGAAATGTGATGAGCTTCAATAACCGAAGTTTTATGATAAAATTTGTTTTGACCATTAATTTAATGTATATAATAAAGATTTTTATTTATTCGTCTGAGTTTTCTTGAAGATCATAGATACCTGTGATACTTGATTGAATAATGAATAATATAGCTACAACGAGCTAACTGGTTAGTCCAGTCATACGTAATCCTTGACATAAACAAGACGAGCAGTATCTCCGACCACAGGCTAAATCATCTTAATTTATTACCTCCCTTTTATCTACTTGACAACTCGTATCTTGAGAGTACCTATGTCATGGCCGTTTCAAGGAAGTAAACAAAATTAAAGTACTCCAAAAAAACCGCCTACACGTTAAATGTTTATTGTAACATTGAACAAACTTTACCTACACATTTTCGTAAAATAATTACTGTCCAGTTAGTCTGATCTGTTCTCAATCCGTATGACATCACTCACCTTGACTCTATATTTAGAAATGCACTTATATGCCATATCCATTTAAGATAGACCTCAGAGCAGCGCGCGTGACCTCAATGTACCGAATGTTTAACCAATTATTTAGAAGCCTGAGGGGTCTTTTAAGCTGGTGCTACAGTTTTCCTCTGATAACGCCATGATGTCAGAAGTCGTCAGTAAACAGCCTGCCTTATGTCATCTCAGTTGGTTGTACTGTGCAAACGAATTGATGACAGGACGCTTCATTGAAATGGCTTTATTCCTCGTAGACGACATTCTAAGATAATTAGGTCACCTCGTTTGATAAGTTTAAGTAAACAAAGGACAGCTGTGGCTTGCAGTGCCTGCAGTTTTCATTTAAAAGGAAACCACATTAAAATAAATATGTCAGCACAATACCTTATGTCGGCAGTGAATCAGCATGCTGTGTCACTTTTAATGGCTGACCGGTTGCACTATTTATTTTTAAACCGCAATAAATTAGAAGTTTGTGCAAAATAACTCTGAATAAGCAGAAAAAATCTTGTTACTGCGAACTGTAATGAAGGCTATCGCGAATGAATTCGCCACTAGAGGCGCTAGTGTAGCGTGAGGTCTCCGAAATGTCAAATCTCATAGTTTTTGGGTGAGCTACGCGGGTTTTTTATAATTAGAATAATTTTGTGAATATTTTGCATATCTGAAATTAATTATGGAAAATATGCGTTCCGGGCAATGAATGTCTGTGTTTTGAGACAGTTTGCTTTCGGAAACCTTTGTCCTTTTTTCCGAACAAAACGGGGACTATGCAACACTGTGGCATGCTCGATATTTTTATGGTACGGTTTTACGGTGTATTAAATATGATTTTAATCAAAACTTTGTTTTCATGCCCGTAATAACAGACTTTGAAAGCCATACTTAAAAACCTCACGCAACAGTGCGCCATCTAGTGAGACAAAAAACGATAGCCCTCATTGGAGTAAAATTGTTGATGAACCTATTTTAAAGATTTGTTTGTCATTCATCTATATTGTAGTCATTATGTAATTCAAAATTGGCTGCGTAATGCTGCGATTTGTATGTAAGCCCAATTAACAAAATAATAAAAAAACTTCGTAATACTGAGCTTGAGACAACCCTACGGCAAATGAAACTTTATTAATGCTGTGCTACATTATTGCGATATTTTAAGAATTTAAATTTAGAATATCGCATTCGAAATTCGAATGCATTCGTTTCAATTAAGTTGTCATTTATTGTTTTTCCTTTTTAAATATCCGTTAGCTGGTAATGTATTTCGTTCCTTTTAAAATTGTGAGTGAATTTAAAATATGTGGTGCAGCCGGTGCTGCAGGGCTACTACGAAACTCGAAGTTCGTGTCGTGCGGTCCTCTGTGCCCTTAGTGTAAACCAGCGAAAACGGTTACAAAATACGTCACGATCGCGTACGCGTTAAAATCTCAATTTGTATGGCAACACGAACATCGCAAACGTTCCGCTAGAGGCGCTCTTCGTGTTTCCATATAAATTGAGATTTTAACGCGAACGCGATCGTGACGTATTTTGTAACCGAAAAATTACACTAAGGGCTCTGATACTTATACTATTTAATACGAGAGCGAGAGGGACCGCACGACACAAACTACGAGTTTCGAGTTTCGTAGTAGCCCTGCAGGGGTTCGCCGGAGTTCGCCCGTTTCTCTACTAGTAAAAATCTCTATATGTATGTGGCATTTAATTTGTAGGTAAGTATTTTGCAGAATAACAGTGCACATTGTGTACCTACACACTTGTTCTTGCTTATTATGTATTTATCATTTTTCCGGAACACTAAAGTAAGTATAATCCTACTAATATTATAAATGTGAAAGTTTGTGAGTGAGTGAGTGAGTATGTTTGTTAATTCTTCACGCTGAAACGGCTTTACGGATTTGGTTTAAATTTGGCCAAAAGTTAGTTTATAATCTGGATTAAAACATACAATACTTTTTATCCCGATATTCCCACGGGATTAAAAAATATTAGTAGGATAAACAGGCCAGCGTTTGACCACAATCACGCCTGATGGTAAGCGAAGACGTGGACTGAGAGGGAGAACGCTTCCCCAATATGCCGATCCAGATCCACCCAGAGGCAGTGTTGCCAGGTGTTCGGTATTTTAGCTCTGTTCGGTGTTCGATATAACAATAACCTAAACCAACAAAGTTGGAAAACCCCCGACTTTGTCAGTTCAAAGTTCAATATCTCAAAAATGGCTGAACCGTTTTTGATAAAACATGTCTAAGAAAAATCGCTAGAAAAACTGGTTATAATTTAAAAAAAAATCGCATTCAAATCGGTCCACCCGTTTAAGAGCTACGGTGCCACAGACAGACACACAAACACACATACAGAAACACAGAACTGACACACATAGCCTTACTTCGGTATTTTTATTCTGATATTTTTTTCTTCCTAATAAACGATTCAACTGTCAGATTTTACGCAATCAATCGATGTTGCCGCTTCGTGCGTTTTTTTTTTGCTCACTGTTCGGTGTTATTCGAAAAAGACATTGCGTTGGAAGCGTTTTTTTTTTTGCTCACTGTTCGGTATTTATTCGAAAAAGACCTGGCAACGCTGCCAAGAGGCCGTATTGTCTAACTCTTCTGACACTCGCGATTACAATAAAATTACAGGTTTTGTATGCGAAAATTGTCATTTGATTGCAATCGCGAGCGTCAGAAACGTTACGCGATAGAATAGACCCTTCGGTCTGTTAAGGTCTAGAGCCTCGCCAAGCTAAGTCTTCAACGGAATAATTTGGCAACACTGTATTTTAACGTCAAATCACGTACATAATATGCGTTACATTTGCAGTGTTACCATATTATTCTGTGCAGACTTAGCTTGGCCAGGCTCTAGCAAGTCTGAAGATGTTTAAGTTTTGAGAAACAGGGCCGAGAGGCTAGCGCAGCCAGGGGTTTTCCTACAGAGCCCGCCTAGAGATAACCCTAAATATAAAACTCGCTGTAGTATGTCTGGAGTTTTTATTTTAATGGGATTGGCGAGGCGTGCCCGCACGATCGACTGCGGCGGCGCGCCCGTCTGATGCGGCATACCGCGACACCATGCGACCGACCGCTCTGACAGTACTTACGTAACGGTGGGCAACTACCAAAATCGAAGTTCGTGTCGTATCGTACCGTCCCTCTCACTCTCGTATTAATATGACAAATTTATACTTTTATAGATTGTGAATCAGTTTCCTTCCAAAGCTATGGATAATCTTCGGCATTTTAACGCACAAAAACACAAAATAACACTTACTTATTAATACCACGCGCAAACAACGTTATACTTTGACAGCAATAGGCAGATGACATTTGAATTTAGTGTTACCAGTGCAAGAAATTAGTTCTATTGGTTTTCCGCAATATGGCGAGGTTTTTTATAATTCTAGTCAGCCTTTAGTTGCTATCTTCGTATCCCAAATTGTATGATAACCAGAGGGTCCCAAAGGAAGATCAGCGTCGTTCGCGAGACCGGCAGTTTTTGCTGATTTATGACCATTTCGTGACATGCACTATATTTTTAACCCCCGACGCAAAAAGAGGGGTGTTATAAGTTTGACCGCTATGTGTGTCTGTGTGTCTGTCTGTGGCACCGTAGCTCTTAAACGGGTGGACCGATTTGAATGCGGTTTTTTTATTTGAAAGCTGGTTTTCTAGCGATGGATCTTAGACATGTTTTATCAAAATCGGTTCAGCCGTTTCAAGATCATCAGCTCTTTTGTTCGCTGCGGTAGGAATCTTAGACGCTTAATGGGTATTTGCTTTACTTTCAAACATATTTGGTATCTACAATTTGAAACATCCATGTATGCTATATAACTATGCAAGATTATGGAATTCTCGGCCTGATGCTGCAGCCAGGATATCCAGAACACTAGTAGGTACACTCTTGAAAAAACTATAGCAGATATATCGTGTTTGGATTCGTTTTGATCAGTATTTGATTCTACATACAATGCAGTGGTGGCAACACGACGAGCTGATGCTGCAGCCGGGATATCCAGCACACCAGTATACTCTTGATAAAATAATAGCAGATATGTCGTGTTTCATTCCCTTTGATCAGTTTTTGATTCTACATACAATGCAATGATGGCAACACTATGAGCTGATGCTGCAGCCAGGATATCCAGCACACTAGTACACTATAAAAAATAATAGCACATGTCGTGTTTGGATTCGTTTTGATCAGTAATTGATCTACATACAATGCAGTGGTTGCAACACGACGAGCTGATGCTGCAGACAGGATATCCAGCACACCAGTATACTCTTGAAAAAATTATAGCACATATGTCGTGTTTGATTCCTTTTGATCAGTTTTTGATTCTACATACAATGCAGTGGTTGCAACACGAGCTGATGCTGCAGCCTTATCCAACACACTGGTACACTTTAAAAAAATATACTTATATTAGTTTAAAAAACATGAAATAAAAAACTTAAATTAAAAATTAAATAAAACCCCAGACACCAAAAAACGCCAGCAAAAATAAAAAAAACGCCCTAAAAAAACGCCGACCAAAAAGACAACTAAAAGAAAAAATAATTATTATGCACTACCTAGCTGTTGCCCGCGACTTCATCTAAGAAGAATTCGTTTATCCGTATCCCGCGGGGACTATGCTGCTATCCCGCAAAATTAGCCTGAGTTAATTTAGTATAACTACCTAGTAATATTCTTTTTATCTAAGCGTCGTCGGTGTCGAGGACCGCTAAGGTTAATAATTTAAATAATACAACATAAGTACATATATGTACTTTAGTTTCCTGTTAACTTTAGCCTATGATATATAAACTAGTAAAACGTCATTGACCTTAGCGGTCCCCGAAACCGACGACGCTTAAATAAAAAAAATATTACTTCGCACTTATACTAAATTAACTTAGGCTAATTTAGCGGGAAATCAGCATAGTCCCCGCGGGATACGGATAAACGAATTCTTCGCAGACGAAGTCGCGGGCAACAGCTAGGTAGTGCATAATTATTTTTTACTTTTTAG
Source organism: Choristoneura fumiferana (assembly GCF_025370935.1). NCBI lineage: Eukaryota > Metazoa > Arthropoda > Insecta > Lepidoptera > Tortricidae > Choristoneura > Choristoneura fumiferana. Next base: position 14,182,492 of record NC_133495.1, read on the forward strand.
CTGTCTTTTTGGCGGCGTTTCTGTACTCGTAAATTTTAACTCGCAACATTTGACCTGTCCGTATTACATAGGTACATGGTACATACCTCTCTCCTATCCTCACTAGGCCCTAACCCTAGGCCTCCACTAAGTGGACTGACGACATCGTGAGAGTTGCGGGCAACCGGTGGTTGCAAGTGGCGACTTGTCGTTCATTGTGGCGTTCTAAGGGGGAGGTCTTTGTTCATTATTATTCGTGCGTAGTATGGACCTCTTCCGGCTGATGATGATGGTGATTAATAGGTACGTACTACATACTTACATTACGTTTTATAAAGGCTTGTAATTAAAAGGTCAAAAAAATCCTGAGATCTCAGTAGGGCTACTACGAAACTCGAAGTTCGTGTCGTACCAGTATGTGTCAGTCAGAGGGAGCGCATGACACGAACTTCGAGTTTCGAGTTTCGTAGTAGCCCTGCAGAACAAATCCTGAAAAATATGGTAACCCTAAGAAGTAACTATAAGAGGTTTTGTGGCCTCCCTGGAATTTTAAAGTCAAAAAACGCATTTTCTCAAAAATCAATCTCAATCTGGATATCAGCGAGTAGCGGAGCGGTCTTTCTCTGTTCATTACGTACGTGACGTTTGTAGCCAGATAGACATACACTTTCGTATTTATAATATTAGTAAGTACCTACCTACCTACCTACGGATTGTGTATTAATGTCGGAAATGTATATTAAAATAATACAATTGTGTATTTATATTGGCGGTAAAAAAACAAATAAAAAATTGAGAGAACAATACTACCAATAAGTGTAGGTACAAACCCGACCGAAAAGAAGACCCATACTATACCTATTTTTATACATAACATACATACTGCAATATTGCACTATGCTATACTATACTACACTACATACATACTTACGTAGATACTTACCATACATTAGTTATAGTTATATTATTTGACCGGCCGGCAGCCGGTTCCAGTGCACCAACATTATAAGCGAAACACCTGTCCTAAAAAGTTGTAAACCATAAGCTTTATAAACACGTAACACTTAAACTAATACCTATTTTCAGCCTATACTTTCGTTTTATTCATTATAAACTCATCGAATCAATTAAATTACCAAGTATTTAATAAAAATAAAGAAAACGATTTCATTTGTTTCTTGCTTGAAGTTGGCTGAATTGGATAGAAAATGGCGATGGCGTTACCGGGTCGACCAATAGGAAGAGCGCTCGTCAGGCCAGAGATGTGACAGACTCGATGCAATTATTTTAAGTCGATATCGATAACTAGATTACTTTAATAATGAATTTTACATCTACACTAATTATTTATTCCTTAAGATGTGGACATATTCGTGAAAGAATGGTCTATCAAATTTTATTATCAACAGAAAAATACAAACAAAGTAATGTAGTAATTAATTTGTCCATCTGGTAGGATTTTAACTGTCGTGTAATTTTAGTATTACTCTGTGTGTCATGTTGGTGTGCCGTGAAAATAACCGTAGTAGTGGCCTCTCAAGCAGAGGGTCGTGGGTTCGCACCTCGAAGTTTCTTGAATTTTATGTGCGGCACTACATATAAAGTTTACCATGAGCTTTACGGTGATGAAAAAGATCGTGAGGAAACCTGCACACACATGCGAATAGATTCAATAGTGTGTGTGAGTGAATCCTAATCAACACTAGGCCCGCGTAGGAACTATGGCCCAAGCCCCCTCCTGAGAGGAGGCCTGTGCCTTGCAGTGGATGGTATAAATAGGCCTGATGGAGATGAAAAATAATTGAAGTGGATTTAAATCCGAAATGTGAAAAAAAAACAACTCTTTTCTGACGACCGATTTACTTATATTATGAAATAGACTTTTCAGGGTTCCGTAAACAAAATGAAACTAGTTTCATCCGTCGGTCCCTCCGTATGTCGCAGGCATTTTACTCAAAAACTACTGGACGTAGGTAAATTGATGAAATTTGGAGTATAGGTGTCTTATGTTGGCCACTTTAGTAGTCCAGTCCGTTGTTAAGAAGTCAATCCTGCCTGACACGTGTCACTTCCATACTGAATACGTCAAAAAACAAAAACATTGACGTATTAGTAGGATTCCATTTGTAGCATTCGAACATGGCGGATGTAGACAATATCTAATTTTGCTATTTCAGTTTCTTTGGCTAGTTGAAGTATAATTTTGATAGTGTTTTATGCGGCGATTAACCTTAAAAGTGAACAGTGATCACAAAATTCTATATTTCTCTCGTGTCTGACATTTTTTAATGCGCAAGTTGTGTCCACGTGGTTTCTGGAATTTTACTATCAAGTTGCAAAAACAACAACCACCGTACAACGTCCCTCTCAAAGAGAGTTTACTTTGACACTGGCGAAATTGTCCTATTAATTAGGACAGTAAAGCCATATTTTAAAAGAGAAGAAGACGTATTAGTACCAGGATGACAGGTGTCAAGATTGACTTCTTAGCGGCGGCAGACTACTATACTTAGTTTGGGTATTATAGAGGGGGGGGGGGGGTGGTACCACTCAAAAACGTACCGCACATATTTAAACCGCTTTTAAAAACATTTAGGCTGCAGAAAAAAAAAATAGGTATTTTCGGACATAATCGCTCCGAAAGTAGCAAAAATTGTGCCCTTCTCTCCTATCTTCCTAACCGCATGTTCAAAAAATATTACGACACACATAGGTAAAATTAAATAAATACTTTCAACCAAAACTGGTTTTAAAATGGTCGTTTTTGTGATTTTCAACAAAAGGACGTTTGCTGGCAAAATTTTTAAGCATTTTTTAAGTAACTACGTAAGCTACGGAACCATACACTGAGCATGGTTCTACGATGCTCGTGGCCAGTTTTTTTCTTGTATTTTTTTTAGTTTTTATTCATCTTACTAACCACGAAGAAGTAACCTGATCCACTAAATCCAGCTCCGATATCGGAACCGTCTTCGCTTATTGACTCCCACTCCTTTATTGAATTCGATTTTCTGACCGGTTTGATCCTCATATATCGTGCAGCATCTTGTACCGCATATATCATGGGCAGTGTTCAGATGAATTATTCGGATTTTTGCCTGCAGCTATGTTTCACTACCGTACTTCGCGCAGGCGTCAGTCATTTCATCCTCACCACCTTGATGATTGGCAATCTAGTACCGTCCGCTTTAAGCGAAACTTTTTTCAACACACGACTGAAGTATGGAACCAGCTTCATGCGACAGTGTTTCCGGAGGTGTACAACTTAGGGATCTTTAAAAAACGAGCCTATCAGTCTCTCAAAGGGCCGGCAACGCACCTGTGATACCCCTCGTGTTGACAGGTGTCCATGGGCGGCGGTGATTGCTTCCCATCAGGTGACCCGCATGCTCGTTTGCCCCCTCTTATATTGCATGCATTGCATGGGCTGTAGATCCCACGAGCTCAGCTCATTAGGTCCGTATAGCTGGAGTTTTCAGATTTGTTCACGACGCCTCACGATGTTTTCTTCCCTAATAATGGCAAAGTTCAAATGTATCTAATTTCGCACACAAATTCCTCCTCCTTTTTTTGATGCTCTATTTGACAGGCAGTAAGTTAAATAACTAGTTACTGCGACTTTTATAATATAATGCACATTGTGATATATATAGACAAATAATGTGTGGGTGTGTCGCATTGCGACACTTTCTATCGATATACCAAGTGTTGCCCATCACTAGCCCGGTCGCTCATCTACGTAGCTAGCGCGAAACGAAATTCGTCGTATTCTTCAACAAGCTACCACGAAAGTACGTGGTGCGTGCGGAGCAAACAGATTTTATAGTGTTAAGTAATTTAATAAGTTATATTCAACAAAATGAGGGAAATCGTGCACATTCAAGCTGGACAGTGCGGCAACCAGATCGGCGCTAAGGTAATTCGCCATTCTTTTGTTAAGATTTAAAGTGAAAACTAATTCGGATTTCGAATCTCCGGCCGGCATTTTGTGACCGGTGAAATTGGCTATATACTGAGAATGACATCATTCTTTGCTCTTTAAGCGTTAATTAATTTATATCAGTGCTAATGTTTATTAGCTTAATGTTAATACTAAGATTTTTTGAAAATATGAGTGGGTGTGGTCGTTTGAAGTGGAAACACAAGTAGCTATAGTAACTAACAGACCAGGTAGTAATATCCTTTGTTGTCGAATTCGACACCACGGCCAACTTTTTAACATGCCACGTTTTATTCATCATAGTGCTATTGTATTTTGTTTGGAACCACACTTTTGTAAGTATTGATCGGTCGAAGCGACGGTAAGGCGGTGACTGAAATGAAGTCTCCTTCCACGTGTCGCCATTTGCTGCATCTCGCAGACCCCTCCTCAGTTTTCTTAGAATCTTTTTGCTACGTGACCGACCGGCATTATGCGGTATCTAATCGAATGCAGTGAATCTGCGTGTTGTCAGGTGGAACTATTTGTTGCCGACGTCAAACTTTATCTTGATAACAAATGCATAATAAATAGGTACTTACCTAATCTGTTTAATTATTTATACATTGGATAATAACCCGATAGCTTGTGCTTATTACTTATTCTGTGCCGACATTTTAAAAGCCGGATGATACCTATCTTAATTATTTTAATCCGACGCTTCCTTCATGAAAATCCGTTATAAAAATGGAACGCGTATGTTTTGAACCCTACTCAAGGTTATTTACGCTGGCCGCGATAAGGGCCGACCAATCGACAGCCTCTATTTGTAACGTTCAAATTTTAATTGTACAGCGAATAAAACCGTTATACCAACAGATGGGGAACATGCTCGATTTGTACGTATTTTTGTATTTAGAAAGAAAGAAAATAATTTATTTATAACAGCAATGACACATAATTAGTAAAAATAACAATAAGAAGTGTTGCCGCTATAAAAAGGATGGAGGAGGATTTAGGACTTGGGAGATAGGTAATTAGGATATTTTATTTCATGCTCGGAGATACTAAGCAGCAATAAGGTTTAACGTAGCGTAATGTGATATTAATTTATTTTATAGAAAACGTTTTGTCGTAGGTACTTCTCGACTTTATGGCAGTCTGCCGCTTGGTCGCAAAAAGCTCAATAAAAAGCGTTTCAAATTGATGACAGATTCTATTATTCAAGTCAAGTCTAGACTATTCATTCAGCCGCAGAATGTCTTGAAAAAAATGTGTGTAGGTAAATTTATTCTTGGTCATAAACTGAATATCCAATTGGTATCTTAAAAAAAACCTATAAGTGAAAAAACTGGCTCAATGAACAGACTTTCCTTTCGTACCAATTTAAATCATCAAAAACAGCGACCAATTAAGAAAATTTGCACAATTACATAGTTGACTTGTTAGAAAATGCACGAGATAGCAAGCTAGCTGGAATCTCGTAGCTGTGGGTCGTTGAACCGTCTTCCGCGTGTTAAAATAATCCACCAGCGCGCGGAAACAACGTTTTATGACTGATACAAAGGTTCAGTTTTATAGCGGAGTGCAATGACCAAAATAGCAAGTTGAGCAATATCTTTCTAGCCTGAGCAAAGAGTCTACCTGCCTATCTACTAACTTTTTAACCGGGACTCAGTAGTGAAGGGGTTGGATGGATACCTTTGACCTACCTGTCAAATTAAAAGATTTCATTATGATCAAATTTGTGATGCTTGTTCTATCCGGAATAGACTATCCCGTCAGACCTGCCTGCGCATCGAAGAGTAAATGTAGGAAAATACCTACCTATTTCTGGACAGATGTTTAGCATGTTCAAAACAAATGATTCATTAGTTCTTATAATAATATTGTCTTTGCTTTCCTGTTTTTCGCATCAATTGTAGGTGTAGGTTACAATTTACATCTACAGCCACCTAGACCTAGGCGGTTTCGTATTTCGAGCACAGCTAGTTACAAAGTTTGTCCAACAGAGTACAGTCGGTGCCCTAACATAAGTATCCACTTTTCTATGCAACTAGTCCAGTATGAAAAAGTGGATACATCATCTATTTACTAATCTCAGACTTAATTCGATAAACGATAGTCATATCAGCCACTTGATCAGGAGTAATAGACAATTTTGTTCAGTTTCAAAGTAGATTAGGTACCTCTCTATTAGGGTTGCCACCTTTTTTTAGGGCGAATAAAGTATTTTTTCATTTTAGAAGGACAAAAATAAAGTACACAGAATAAAAAAAGAGTATTTATTATTTCTCCTTAAAAGTGGATACCAGTTTATTTAGTCTCATAAGTACTCATAACCAGTAACGAGCCAGTAAGAATAAGTTTTACGTAAATAGAGTATTTTTGCGTACTTTATTGGTGTCGTAGATTATAAAGTACGCCTACATGAAAAAGAGGACAATACTCTATTTTAGAGTACGGGTGGTAACCCTACTCTCTATCCAAATCTGCTAAAAAAAACACTAGTTACTGTCATACTCTCATTGTTTGTGTTGATCCCCTACATTAGATAGGTAGGTTATTGACTAGACTAGAACTTCTCCGTTTTACTTTATAATTGTATACCTATATAAGAAAAAAACTAGGTACCTAGTAAATTGGTGTATTAGAAGGCACGCCGGTAATTGTTAATTTCTAATCAATCGCCGTGTAAAAAACTTGACTACCAGCCAAGTCTCTTGAAAGAATGTAATATCCCGGAAAAGCATTTTTTCCAGCACATGGCATTGTGCCAACGTGTGATATCAGATGTTTGCCTTAAGAATTTGGTGCAGTAGGTATTTTTAGTAAATCCTTTAAAATCTGACTAGCCACTTAATTAACAGGAAGTCGGTTGTTAAAAAAACAATAACTCGTTAATCCAGTCTAGAAAATGCATGAATCAACATGACATGCCTATTCTCGGGTATTTGAAGATGCTTATAAATAATAGCCAACAGATGAGAATAGTACCTACCATTGAAGTCTTCGATGAATCAATGAGCAATTTGTTTTGCCACAGCATTCCACTCCATCTAAACATAAATCATTCTTTGCTATCTAATCGATCAAATTAATTATTAGTATTGTTGATGTTATCAAAAGAAGCACTCACGGAGCTGTTGGCTCACGGTTGAGTAGAAAGGCGCTCGATCTTGCGATAACATCTGTGCGCAATTTCATGTTAATGCATGAGTATTGTACGAAGTGGCATGGAGAATTATGTTTATTTCGTCCCACTAAGCCGGCGTCGAGTCCGACCCGGCGCCCCTTGATTTACGGACTGACAGTCCGACAAGGCGAAGCTCCAAAATAAGAAACTTGCCTTGCGCTCTCCACTTATATGGTGCCGTTACATAAAGCCACGAAAGTGGGCGGTCATCTTACTTACGGCGACTTTTTGCAGCAATTTGCGCAACGACTGATTCATGTCGTTTACAGTAACCCCCCAGCCTTATACGGCTAATTTAATGCATCTGTAAGATCGATAATGTTACGCAAATGTATTATGCCCTCAAAAATATGTTAATGCGGGGACGACCTCAGCGTTTGTTTCGAGCGTTGTCGCCTAGGCGACGAATGAGTCATCCTATCCCACACGCACGCGGTACCAGCCTGCGCTTTTCTCTACATTTGGAATGGGAGGAAAGAAATGAGGAATAAAAATACGTAATATCAGGATTACTTACATAGTGATTTGCGGTAACTAACAGTTTGCTTGTATTGTTACAGTTCTGGGAGATCATCTCTGACGAGCACGGCATCGACCCCACCGGCGCCTACCATGGCGACTCGGACCTGCAGTTGGAGCGCATCAATGTATACTACAACGAGGCCTCCGGCGGCAAGTACGTGCCCCGCGCCATCCTTGTGGACCTGGAGCCCGGCACCATGGACTCGGTGCGCTCTGGTCCCTTCGGACAGATCTTCCGCCCCGATAACTTCGTGTTCGGACAGTCTGGTGCTGGTAACAACTGGGCCAAGGGCCACTACACTGAGGGCGCAGAGCTCGTAGATTCAGTCCTAGACGTCGTGCGAAAAGAATCAGAATCCTGCGACTGCCTACAAGGTTTCCAACTTACACACTCGCTCGGAGGCGGCACTGGCTCCGGTATGGGCACACTCCTTATTTCCAAAATCAGAGAAGAGTACCCAGACAGAATTATGAACACATATTCAGTTGTCCCATCGCCTAAAGTATCAGATACAGTAGTAGAACCTTACAACGCCACCCTTTCAGTCCATCAACTAGTCGAAAACACAGACGAAACCTACTGCATCGATAACGAGGCTCTCTACGACATCTGCTTCCGCACGCTCAAACTGTCCACTCCCACGTACGGCGACCTCAACCACCTGGTGTCGCTCACAATGTCCGGCGTGACCACGTGTCTGCGATTCCCCGGTCAGCTAAACGCGGATCTTCGCAAGCTCGCCGTGAACATGGTTCCCTTCCCGCGTCTGCACTTCTTCATGCCTGGCTTCGCTCCCCTCACGTCTCGCGGCAGCCAGCAGTACCGCGCGTTGACCGTGCCCGAGCTGACGCAGCAGATGTTCGACGCCAAGAACATGATGGCGGCGTGCGACCCGCGCCACGGCCGCTACCTCACCGTCGCCGCCATCTTCCGCGGCCGCATGTCCATGAAGGAGGTCGACGAGCAGATGCTCAACATCCAGAACAAGAACTCGTCGTACTTCGTGGAATGGATCCCGAACAACGTGAAGACCGCCGTGTGCGACATCCCGCCGCGCGGGCTCAAGATGGCCGCCACTTTCATCGGCAACTCGACCGCGATCCAGGAGCTGTTCAAGCGCATCTCGGAGCAGTTCACGGCCATGTTCAGGCGCAAGGCCTTCTTGCATTGGTACACCGGCGAGGGCATGGACGAGATGGAGTTCACGGAGGCCGAGAGCAACATGAACGACCTGGTGTCCGAGTACCAGCAGTACCAGGAGGCCACCGCCGACGAGGACGCAGAGTTCGACGAGGAGCAGGAGCAGGAGATCGAGGATAACTAAGCTCGCCCTCCCCCCTCGCCACCATCACACTACCCCAGTCCCCGTCGCGCGCGATCCGCGTCGCGCGTGACACCATTTCTTTTGCTTCTATAGTATTTTTACAGTACTTTTTTACAATGTTTTTGACGTTTAGTTCCCCACCTCGCTAGGGAGTACACATTGATGTTGCGATGCATGAATAGCGGTTACATTCCCGGTTGTTTTCCTTGACGAAGGGCGGCTCTCTCTAATGTTTATTTCTGAATAAACAGTTCCCGAAATGACGTGGCCCCTTCACCGACCATCGTATGGTGCTCACAACAAGCGACACGAAAGGAAAAGATCTTTTTGATAAGGCTGAACTTTGAGTTTTTAATACCTAAGTTAATTATTAATTCTTTGTAACCAGTGTGATGCGTCTTTTATTGGCTTTTTTACTAAAAAGCTAATTGTCGTACAATTTTTCGAAGTCGATCAAAGTTTTTAATTATTATATTCCAGCTGGTGAATAATAAAAATACATTGAATTTATGAATTTGTTTTATTCCGTCGAGGTCCATAAAAAGTAAACAATACATCAGAGGCTCTCAAGCAATTTCAGTGTGCGCCGCATTAAAAATTTAAGCACATACCACGGCGCTCGAGGGCGCTGTGGCGTAGTTTGGCCATCGCTGCTGTACATAAAGCTGCACAATCAACGATTGAAGCATTTCAATTCGAACAATTGCATTTGTTAATTAACAGGCATGACTCATTCATTAGCAACTGATAGCCGTACCGTAACAACACTCCGATAAAATTTATTCCAGCTCCACTCAATTAGGAGTATATAGCCATTAATAAATTAATCTGCAAATCTAGTACAATGAAATCTTAATCCGTAGTTAATGTAGAATGTAAGTCGAATGCTTTGGCATGCGCTGCATCCGGGGCTCATACTTCCTTGTCGAGTACTCCAACGGCACGGAATATATAATAGCCAACGGGATCTCTCAAGGTAGCTAGTGCATTATAATGCTGTAAATTTATGTCAGAGGAGAGGATCCGGATTAATGATTTTACCCATGAAGTTTACAGACCTACAGAGGTAAAATTTACATGGCCGTAAATGACAGTCTTCGATAATAATATACATAGAGCTATATGTGCTTAGTGGTTTTTGTTTGAATTCGGTATCACTTGAAGTGTGTCCGGCAAGAGGACTCATACTGATAAAGTTGTATCTACCTAGATAAGAACACCTTTGAATTGATCATCCATCTCTGTGTCCGCCCCAAAGGCGATGTTTTTGATACGATACGATATCGATTAGCAAACGGAATTCTCAGAATAGTAGTAACTTGGTGTGAGGTAATCGTGTTTATTGATTGGTCGGTGTGATTCACCCGAAGATTATTCCTCCCACCCAAAATGGTATGGCTGTGGTACCTCCACAAAACTTGTTTGGGAAAAGGCAAGATGTTCGATGTCAAGTCACGTAGCGATTCCAGCGTATTAGGAGTCTATAAGTTAAGTATAGGAAAGGAAGTCGCGCCACATTTCCTACCAAAGCCGGTCACAGTACCTACGCAGAGCTACGTCAGCAGACATAATTATATTAATAAAAATTTATTCCGCTATTTCTAAATTATCGCCAACGCCAAATTGAGACACTTTTATGTGATCAAATACAGTTTCTACAGTTTCATCGCTAATTCTACCGGCATCTCTGAGCATTTTAACTAGTTTTCCTAATGTTAAAAGCGAGTGAACTCGAACCCCATTCCTTTTGAGTATACTAGCGCCACCTTGTTCACGATCAAGAACTATTACGGCATCAGTAACAATCAAGCCTTCGTCTCGCAGTGTGCCAACTGTTTCTAGTAGACTGCCGCCAGATGTCACTACATCTTCTACGACGAGGCATTTTTGTTTCGGCTGGAAGATTCCTTCGAGAATTTTCTTGGACGCATACAATTTTTTTTCTTTCCTCTTCATTATCATAGGAGTATTGGAGTTGACAGACATAATTGCTGTAAACGGGAGGGCGGCGTATGGCACTCCACATAAAATGTCGTGCTCTATTTCGTCAGCCAAGTTCTGTAGGTGCAACACGACTGCCATCTGTGGAATAAATTAAAAATTAAAATACTTAGGTAGACTTAGTGCATTTTTAAAGAGAGTTCACTAGATGGGGCTGGCGGTGATTGGCGAAATTAACGGTCACCGCTAGATTTTCGTGTCGCAAGCATATTATTTTTTAGCGTTAGTGCATACCTATTTCCTCAAAGTATTTCAAAGAAAAAAACTAGTGTACGTAAGTGTAGAGGTACTATAGTATTTTTTTATCGATGGACTAAAATAAGCCAATATATACCCGAGGTGGTTAGCGAGGGTGTCTATTTATCCAAGGGTCTCGAGGTGAAAACTCTATTTTTCACTTCGATTGCGAGAAAAAATAGTCATTTCTGTGAAAGAATTAATGAATACGTTTCTTATCCAGTCCATAAAACTTGCATAGGTTTTTAAATAAATCTTTCTAGATTTCGGCGGCAAAAGATTATCAATTATGTCTTTTGCTCTTTGCTCGACCTCGACATCATAATTTTCACTATCACTTGACGACATTGTGAGAATAATCGATTTATTTTTCTCTCTCTCTGACACTTATACTATTTAATACGAGAGCGAGAGGGGCCGCACGACACGAACTTCGAGTTTCGAGTTTCGTAGTAGCCCTGCTGGCCGGACTACCAGGATGTTACTGCCAGATTATTGTATTGTCACGCGATTTACACATGTATGCCAAATTTCAGCTCAATCGGTAACCGGGAAGTAAATCAAATTTAATTTGCAAGATTTGATGACAAACATCGGGACAGTAAATAAAAAGCTAAATAAAAACTTGTAAGAAACCCAAATTTTGACAGGGCAACTCTTCCTCTTTTTCCAAACCCTTTTTCACCTCAGTGACCCTCCTATCCTCTCTTTCGTTGCCAAAGTTCTCCAGAGCCCAAGCGGGCCCTACGATCATTATGTTATTATGAGCCATTTGATTTAGAAAATGGGTTCTCTGCAATGGAAAACGTACATTTGCCAGTTGCAATAACGTACCGATTGGAATGCAGTCTGTAACGGCCCTAAGGTTATGGTCGTGGCACATTGGAGGAATGTAATTTAAATTATTTCAAAAACATAAAAAAACAAGGTGGTACGCATTAACTTCCGTAAATTATAAAACACGTGTACCTAGTTACGTATGTTGATTCACTGTGACGTTATCGGTATAGAGTACACGGCTAAAAACATTAGAAAATTGATGAAATAGTAGTTTATGCAACTGTTACGTAATAAGGGTCCTTAAAACACGAGTGTGGTTTTATGAAACGAGCAGTAGCCGAGTTTCACGTAACGTCACGCCGTGCGATTTTTTGTTTGATTGACCAAAGAAAACATACGTGACCAATATTTTCTAATAATAACTATGGATAGTCGAGTTCATAAAATTGTGAGCAAACATTTTATCAAAAATATCTGAACACGATTCTACGCCGTTAACAGTAGAGTCGTGTTCAGATATTTTTGATCTTATTTTTGCTCACAAGTTTATGAACTCGACTGTACTAAATTAAATATTTTTTTTTACCAAGGAACTATCCAATCCCTGACATAAAATCTGTGATACTCCTGTATAGTTTCTAGCCTCTTTTCGACCAACGTAGGTACTACTACTTTAACTTACTACTAAAATAATTTGAAATACTTTTAAGAAGCTATTTTGACTGGAAGCTAACTGGAAATTATCATTTTGTCGTCTGAAATCTGTTACAAATTTAGAAATAGAACGGCGGGACATGCACAAATTCCTTTTCAAAAAACCAACTTCAGTCGGACACTCCAAAAAATAATTATCCGATTTTGATACGTATGCCTTTAGGATAAGATTCACATATGAAATAGAAGCGATTTGAGGTAGCATGTATAATATTGTTTTTAGTTTACCTTATTTTATTTGAATGCATCTTGAACGTGTATTTATTTATGTAGATTTGAGAACGCGACGGATATTTGTTAGGGACAGTCGAACTGTACGGGTGACACTCTTCGCCGGCTCGGATAATACCGACATGGAAATACCGACCCTGTTTTTTGTGTACGGTCACGTACGGTCAACATCAAAAGTAGCTGGTTACTTTTCAACTCTGTCACATTAACACGTTTGTCAATCTTGTATGGCGCTAAGTATACGTGGCCTTAAAATGACAAAGTACAAAAGTAGTTAACCAGCTACTTTTGATGCTGACTGTACACGCCCATAGAAACTGACATGAGCTTCTATGGGCGTGTACACGAAAAACAGGGTCGGTATTTCCATGTCGGTATTATCGGGCCGGGAAAGAGTGCCAGTCACCCAAACTGTATCACGTTCACGTACCAGGGAACCCTGTGCTACTAATGTCACGTTGACATCCCATACATCTGCCAATGAAATCATAGCGAAATTGATTATGAAAAGGTTCCTCGACTTGTACAAGTTGTTGGCCACACTTTTTTGTGATAAATTTGTATGGAAACACGAACATCGCAAACGTTCCGCCAGAGGCGCTGTTCGTGTTTCCATACAAATTGAGATTTTAACGCGAACGCGATCGAGACGTATTTTGCAACCGAAAACTTACATTAAGGGTACTGTACCCTAACGCTACACTAGCGCCTCTAGCGGCGAATTCATACGCGATAGCCCTCATTATTTATTATGTTGCTTAGTAAATTGGTCAGATTTCCTTACGATGATTTCCTCTCCTGTAAAGCTTAGGTGCGAGACCGGATTTGAACTCACGATTCTGCTTGCGCTCGGGCCATCGGTAAAACACTAGCTAGGCCACCGCGTCAGTCAATGTTAGAATAATAGATATAAGATAGTTTTAGTTTTCTTTTCTTTTGTAACAAATTACTTGATTTTTTTACATTTCGTGCTTAAATAAATAATTTTGAAACAAAAACAATTCAAATTGAAAATACAAACTGAAATATAGATGCACGGAAAAACTAGAAAAATAAGACCAACACTGGGAATCGAACCTAGGTCCTCGTATTCCGTACCGCGTGCTATACCGCTACACCACTGTTGGTCAACACCAACCAACCAACCAAGCAACCAAGGTTGACCAACAGTGGTGTAGCGGTATAGCACGCGGTACGGAATACCGAGACCTGGTTCGATTCCCAGTGTTGGTCTTATTTTTCTAGTTTTTCTGTGCATCTATATTTCAGTTTGTATTTCAATTTAGGTTTTACGGGATGACAGTAAAAGTAATAATTTGGAATTGAAATAAAAAATACAAAAATACATAATGGTTTTTAGACAAAATCGGGCCATCGGAACACTAGCTAGGCCACCGCGTCAGTCAATGTTAGAATAATAGATATAGATAGTTTTAGTTTTCTTTTCTTTTGTAACAAAACTTGGTGCTTAAATAAATAATTTTGAAACAAAAACAATTCAAATTGAAAATACAAACTGAAATATAGATGCACAGAAAAACTAGAAAAATAAGACCAACACTGGAATCGAACCCAGGTCCTCGGTATTCCGTACCGCGTGCTATACCGCTACACCACTGTTGGTCAACACCAACCAACCAACCAAGCAACCAAGGTTGACCAACAGTGGTGTAGCGGTATAGCACGCGGTACGGAATACCGGACCTGGGTTCGATTCCCAGTGTTGGTCTTATTTTTCTAGTTTTTCTGTGCATCTATATTTCAGTTTGTATTTTCAATTTAGGTTTACGGGATGACAGTAAAAGTAAAAATTTGGAATTGAAATAAAAAATACAAAAATATTCCAAAAAAACAATCTTGAAACAATTCATATACGCGAAGTGTAATGAGTGCAGGTGTTTTAGTATAAATTAATTTTAAATGCATAACCTTTTACTTTTAAAACATTCATTAAATTAAAATACAAAACATTTAAAATTTTACTGTTATTTTTTTTTCAGAAAAAGAAACAGATTACTTAGTAGAAATTATCGAATTAATAAAATTCTGATACCTACTAAACCCGGATTTTTAATCCCGTGGAAAAAATGTAAACAAAGGTGTTGCCGTTATCGAAAAACATTTTTACAACATTCAAGATATTTAATCTCGTACGTACGACGGTGCAAGGAGGGTAAAAATCTAATAAAAAGTAGATATAAAATTAGCACTAACTATTGAACGATTCGCGTTTTGGCATGTTTTATGCATCCTATAAACATGTGTCTATGTTTACGTTTTAGGTTTTTGATCCCGGATATTCCGTTAAAACTGTAACTTTTCCAGGTCAGACGTTTAGTCAAAGCAGGAAGCTTCGCGATGGAAGGAAGTGCCCGTTTTGAGAGGTGATGGGAAATAAGTAATTTGGCATCCTGTTCTTCTCTAATCCTCACTATACTAGGGTTGTCATACGTCCCGGTACGCAGGGAAATGTCCCGGTTTGAAGCATGTGTCCCGGCGTCCCGGCCGATAAGCAAATTGTCCCGGTTTAAAAATCATAGTTATTTAGTAAGGGGCTGGACTTGGTAAATAATAATATACCTACAATAAACGCGACTAACTAGCAGGCTTCAAAACATAGCCGATAACGTGAATTTTCCGCTTTGTAGCGAAAAACGTCTACGAACAGAGAACCTGACTGGCGGATTGCTGGCCTATGGTGACTGTGTTAAAAGTTGTTTCGTGTTTAGGCAAGGACTAAAACTTTAAAGTTACTTATTATTGTAATAAAAGTTCTTTTTTTCTATACCTTTACTACTTTTTCTTTAAATTTCCCGGTCTAAATGCCCACGCTTATGGCAACCCTACTTGTTAGCTGTAATTTTCATATGTTTTATGTACAATAAAGAGTTACAATACATTACAAAAAAAGACTAGGAATTAACGTATAGTCACTATACGTAAAATCATAGTCATATGAAAATTACAGCTAACAAGAGAAAGAGATGTACAAATGCGAACAAAGGGATCTCTTCCAGTTAACCTTTGAACGATTGAAAGGACAACAGAAACAAGAGTAGAAACTAAGTACAATGGAAAGATAAAAGAATCGAAATTTTTAAATTTACCTAAACAATACATCAAAAATAAATAAGTAAATACCTACACATACATATGGGTAAGTACACACTAATACAATAAATACTTAAACAATAAATTAATACTTGCATACGCTCCTAACGCCCAGAGTCCTTTATAAAGGACTTATTTTAATTTTAAATCAACCTCTATCATAAATGACATAAATGAAATGGCGTTAGGTTAGCTGGATATGGATGCATATATTATTTGAGTACCAATATCCTCCATATCCTCTAGGAAGCGGAAGTGGGCGGGCCATATTTGCCGTAGGTTCGATGGAAGATGGGGCAAAAAGTTGTTGGAGTGGAGACCACGAAAGGGGTTCAGGAATGTGGGGAGGCAGCCAGCAAGATGGACGGACGATTTGGTGCGAGCGGCTGGGAAGGACTGGATTCGGAAAACTCACGACCGCACAGAATGGTCTAAAATGGAAGAGACCTTTACTCAGCATTGGGTAGATCAAGGTTGAAGAAGAAGAAGAAGAGAAGGATTATTTGAGTTCCTCGCCTCAACTATCTTGTTTTTGACGAAAAGAAAAGTACAAACAAGAACTACAAAATTAAACGGTCCAACTCACGATTGGTTAGCAACGGTCCGACTTGTTTCGATCTACATTTATACTGGTCTGGCCATTCCTTTCATACAACCAAGCTAGTCCTTATGCTATGTTGCATTCTTACCATGATTGAAGGATGTGACACCACGACCCTCAGATCGAAGTATATGGGCGTCCTCCTTCCCTTCATCGCTTCTATGTCGCCAAGCTGCACTGCGCCGGCGTCGTACAGCTGCGCAGCTAGCTGCTCCAGTGACGCCATCTGTTGGTAAAAGAAAGCGATAATAATAGGGTTCTGTCAGGCTACTGTAAGTCAAATGAACCTCACGACACTAACGCCATCTAGCGATATTTTGCCTACCAAGAAAGTTTTTATGTTGTTAAGATTAAGAGATAAGCCAATATGTAATACATTAGGTATAGAAGTAGTAGTGAATTTACATTTGACGATGATGATAACAGATGTCATTTGCATGGTTCACTGTTGGAATGTATAAAATGAATATCGCATAATATTGTTACGCATAATTTTTTTAGTCGAAATAACGATATACCTAATTACCTAATCATCTTTTGGCATGATTTTTCCGAATAACATTTAAAAGCATAAACATTGAAAGCATAATCGTCACATAGACTAACATCAAACAGCATAAATACAAAAATACATACTTAATTAATTAATTCGCATCGTTACAAAAAGCATACTTAAATGTGTTTAATTACTTCAAAAAATTGTAATGTCGACCGAAATCATATCGAAACAAATAAAGAACCATAATCACGAGCCAGATGAACTACGAGAAAAGTTTAGTAGGTTGTGTGTTTTTACTACTTACTTGTTTTTGGTAACGAATTTCGGTCAGATATAGAAAGTGGTCGGCCGTTTCGGCGATTTAGAAATATATTTATTATTGTCTACATATTTATATTATTCATATGTTTAAGAACAAAAGCGAGGTCAACGCGGAGATCCGCTTCGCGGACCTCCTATTCCGCGTAGTTTGGGCGTTTCACGCCTGGACAACATACTTATCTAATCTAACCTAATTTATCAATCTAATATATTTAAACAAGCAATTCTTGTGTATATGTATATTACGGGGATCTCAAAAACGGCTTCAACGATTTTGATAAAATTTGGTATGTGGGGGTTTTCGGGGATGACAAATCGATCTAGCTTATTATCGAATTTTATCCCGAGCAAAGCCTGGTCGCCCAGGTACCTACTGTTTAATAGAATGGTACACTTTTGATGGTGTCTATGTCTGCTTATATGAGGAATCAGATAAAAACGAAATTCCTTTTTTTTCAGATTCAATGCGTCCGTAACAAATTAAAAGAAAATGCGGTATTAAATCCTGAAAAGAAGCCATACACATTAAAATATACAAAAAATAAACAAAAAATGCATAGTAACAACAAAACTGTGTTTAATTCATGAAAGGAACTGAAATTATAGTTTCTGAAAAATATGACAAATAATTATTAGCCTTAACAATAATTATGTATAATATTAGGGTTAATAGTAGGGTTAGGTTCGATTCCCGGTTATGTATGAAAATTAGATCAAAAAATTGTAATGCCATTTTTATTAAATCTAAAATCGAAGCCAATGGTTCCTAAAAACAGATTTCGCTATCTCATAGTTTCTGACTTCTCCCTACTGACCCATTTGGATTGATTACCCTGTATATTAGTCCAACTAAAATCATTCTAAAACCGTAATATGCCAAACAAAGTAGTGGCAAAAGTATTACTATGCGACTGTACTATCATGCTTATACAAATAATGCCAAATGATTTGCATTTCATGACAACTCTTAATCTTACCGTTTTTCGGGTTCAGAAGCCAAAATGGCAAAACGGAACCCTTATAGTTTCATCATGTCTGTCTGTCTATCTGTCTGTCTGTCTGTCCGTCCGCGGCTTTGCTCAGGGACTATCAATGCCAGAAAAGCTGTAATTTTGCACGAATATATATGTATACTATGTTGACAAAATGGTACAATAAAAAATGCAAAAAAAAATTTTTTGTGTACCTCCCATAGACGTAAAGTGGGGGTGTTTTTTTTTCTCATTCAATCTTATAGTGTGGGGTATCGTTGGATAGGTATTTTAAATCATTAGGAGGTTGCTAAAACGGTTTTTCGATTCAGTGATATGTTTGCAAAATATTCAACTTTAAAGTGCAAATTTTCATTAAAATCGAGCGTCCCCCCCCTCTTAAATCTAAACCCGAAGGTGGAAAAATTAGAAAAAATCAGGATGTTAGTAAGTATATCAAACTTAAAAGGAAAACTATAACGGCTAAGATTTCTTGAGAATTATTAGTAGTTTATGGGGCTGTTTCACCATCCATTGATTAGTGTTAACTGACGGTTAAATGTGATGCCGTCTCCGTCTATTCGAACAAAACAAATAAATAGAGACGGCATCACATTTAACCGTCGGTTAACACTAATCAATGGATGGTAAAACAGCCCCTAAGAGTAAATAGCAGCCTAAGGTATAAAATATACCTAAACTTGGAATATTCCGTACAAAATACGAAATCCTTAGCAAAATATTACTTATTTTTTTCGTAATGGCTACGGAACCCTATTTCGGGCGTGTCCAACACGCTCTTGGCCGGTTTTTGTTAGGTTATACTACAAGTTGAAAAAAAAGAGATTTTCACGTGTCCATTCTAATTTTGAACCTTTAGACGAGCAATTCTCAATTTATATATTTAACCATATCGTAAATACAACAAACTGAGACAAATACAAAATTCGGAAATTTCGGAATCGGTTTCCCCACATAGGTATATATATCGAAATCTAATGATTTGTGAGTTTTCGGGTACACACATCTATATAAATGAAAAAGAACTCCGAGCAAAGTTCCATCACCCAGGATGTTACAAAAGGTATATACTTAGTAAGTAGCAGCCTGTACTGTATCTGCGTGTTACTTGCATTATCATATTTATTTATCATCAAAACTAGACATATTCGTACCAAAATTTCAAGTCAATCTGACTAACATCAGAACTTCGAATTTCAACTTGCAAGATTTGACCTTAACAAAACAACCTTAACGGCGAAAGATTGCCGCAAAAATCACCATATTCTAAAGCCTGGGGGCTACTACAAAGGTCAAAAATCTAAGTTCGTATCGTACCGTCCCTCTCATTCAAGTATTAAATAAAATAGCGTCAGCGGGACCGCAAGATACGAAGTTCGAATTTTGCACTTCTTAATATTGGGCCTATTTTTTATTGTACGAATGTGGATTTCGATGTCCCGATAGTCATATTAGTATGGCGTGCTTCGAAAACATTTCCATGATTGCGCAATCGAATATAAAATTTCGTAGGTCGCATAATACGTATTCGTTACGAACATGTCATGTTACGGATGTGTAACATAAACCTTAGTGATTACAGGTTGTATGTGTATGACGCCTTTGGGGATGGGAAACAGGCAGGCATATAATCGTGCATGCCATGCCATGGCATGCCGGTGCCTATAAGGCAAATAAAGTCACATGGCAATGAGGTGGAGGAACTGCATGAACACGCATATTTTGCATAAGCTTAGCTATCGTAAGGTCGCGGGTGAGCAAGGAAATTCTTTTAGTTCATTGATATGGACCTCCGCAAAGTAACGCCTGATTCAATAAATTGTTTATTATAATGTATTAATTGCGGTTTACTAATATGTTGCATAAAATCGAATCTCATAATTTCGTTTCTGATAACCTTTAGCAGAATTATCATATCACCGAATTACTTTTCGCATACAGTTTTTCTCATACTTCACATAATATCGATGAGAATAATTTTTATTAAGATAGAAATAAATCAAAACGCAGCAATAATACTAAATTTTACAAACTAAATTAAAAACTATATTAAAAACTAAACTATATCTAAAAAAAAAGCCCCTGCGGCATTGTGCCGAAGGTGCTGGCAGCATTTCCTCGGTGAATCGCTAGGCTAATTCTTTGAGCGAGGTAGCTGCCAGCTTTTTGGTCACCGGTGGCATCGATGAGCCTCTTAGAAATCTCTTTGAAGAGGCTTAGTGCTCCTGGGCCCCACGGACCAAGGGTCTCGACACCGAAAGGGACGAAAATTATATTCGGCGCCGAGACCACTATATTTGCTTATTTTCGCGGTTTCGGCTGCCTCTGCAGCGGCTGCTGCCCTTGTGGAGTCCGGTGGAGATGCGAAGGGGCTAGTGTGTCTACGCAGGTAGCATCCCATACCAGGACCCTTCCCATACTCCACGGGATCAAAGACATACCGTCTGGTCTCTTGCCGTCGTCTCTTAAAATACCCGACGGCTCCAGGAGAGCCGGCACGTTAGCCGACGCAAGAGACCGACGAATAATGTCGTTAAGGGCAGCGTGTCTCGCGAAGCGGCCCGCGCTCTTCTGGCAGGAGAGTCCGTGGTGTTCAAGCCAGTCTACATCGCTTCCGCAGGGGCAACGATGTGGAGCGCAGACCAGGACCCCAAGACGTAGGCAAACTGCGAAACGGAGAGTATTGGGGTCGAGAAAAGTGCTAGTGGTTGCGGATGGGTGTGCGTGGAGCCAGAAACCAGCCTCTTTTGTTCTTACTGCTATAAGTCTGGCTCGATCTGCGGAACAACACTGAACAAGAAGGGAGTCAGCGGTTAATTTGCAAATTGTGTCGTCCCAGCACCTTTGAAAATTTGGATTATCGGGAAAATTTTGGCCAGGGCAAGCAATTCACCAGGCACTTTTTGCATCCACCAAGCCCGATGACTATGATATGAGATGAGACTAGACGAGCTATGGGCTGACGACAAAAAAGCCTGTAAAGCTACACTAGAAATTTTGCGGATCCCTAGGCCACCGTATCGAATGGGAAGGGATCCTTGGGTCCAGGACTGCTCGTTTAGCTGAATATTAAGAATGGTTTCTAAATTAATTTTAATCAAAATGTCTATTTGTGATAAAAGATTTTGATTTTTCCAAAGAGGACAGCAGCGGAGCACATAAGTCAATTTTGGGACAAAAAGGCAAAATTTTCAGGACAATAGACATTTACGCTAGTAATATTATGTTTATGCTTGATACCGAGTTTTAGCGCGAGCGGAGCTCGGTTGCCCAGATATTAATATTATTATGTGTCATTACGGTTGCGAATCTGACACTGGCTCAGTATAATGCTGAAGCGTTAAAAACACCCAGCGTTGTTTTAATTGTAGTTCTATATTAACTTAACCTTTATTGGCAGCAGTAAGATTTTGGCGCTTCGTCGGTCGCTGCCGCGGCACGCTCGCTTCGCTCGCTCGGCTCGCGCGCTGTTGTGGTCGCAGGTCTAACCTAACCCAACCTACTATGTAGCTGCTGTTCTGTTCTGGCGCTTTTCCTGCTGCTGTTACAGCACGCTTACTTTGCTGGCCTTACTTTAACATTAACCCATTCTTATGGTAGCTGTTAGTTCCTTTAACTATGTCATTACGCCATGTTAAAGTCAGCGCTATTTAAAATTCCGTATAAATACAATAGTCCAACCAAACTAGTATTTTGCTATGCCGTTATGCCATATAAAAATCGGCGTTATTAATGTTCTGCTATTTAATATTCTGCAAAAGTATATTCGGCGATATGAGTGTTCTGCTATGTAATATTCTGAGAAATGACTATTATTCAAAAGTATCATTCGGCTAAAAAAAATTATGAGATCCTGTTATGCAAAATCGATATTATGCAAGATAAAGGGAACCCTCAGCACAGACATACTCTTCCGGATTATAATTTTTAGCTTATTTGGAATAATCGGATACATTTTGGTGAGTGTGCGCAGGAAAAATTACATGATCTCCATCCTTCCTCCATCTCCATTTTGCCAACGTACTTCCAGGCGGGGGAGCGTCTTCACACTTATGTAGTTAGCGTTCCATTGGTCCGCACAAAAAGCGGTTTGCTTTATATTTCATAATGCGAACTGCCAAGGAATCGAAATCGCTACCGTTGTCTGTATTTCCGGATAAATACAATCTAGGGTTCTTCAAGGCTAGAGTGAATAGGCTGTTACTGAACCAGTGAGATACACCTTTGGCCTCATCTGCACTTAATATCAGGTGAGATAGGGGTCAATCATGCACGGTCAGTTACATGTAAAAAAAAACCGGCCAAGAGCATGTCGGACACGCCCGAAATAGGGTTCCGTAGCCATTACGAAAAAAATAAGTAATATATTTCTAAGGATTTCGTATTTTGTACCGAATATTCCAAGCTTAGATATATTTTATACCTTAGGCTGCTATTTACTCTTAAACTACTAATAATTCTCAAGAAAACTTAACCGTTACAGTTTTTCTTGTAAGTTTGATATACTTACTACCATCCTGAATTTTTTCAAATTTTTCCACCCACCGGTTTAGATTTTAGAAGGGGAGGGGGGACGCTCGATTTTAATGAAAATTAGCACTTTAAAGTTGAATATTTTGCAAACAGATCACTGAATCGAAAAATTGTTTTAGCAACCCCTTAATGATTTTAAAAGACCTATCCAACGATACCCTACACTACAAGGTTGGATGAGAAAAAAAATCACCCCCACTTTACGTCTATGGGAGGTAAACAAAAAAATTTTAAATTTTTTTTAATGTATATTTGTCGGCGCAGTTTACATATAGGTATATTCGTGCAAACTTACAGCTTTCTAGCATTGATAGTCCCTGAGCAAAACCGCGGACGGACAACATGGTGAAACTATAAGGGTACCTTTTTTGCCATTTTGGCTACGGAACCCTAAATAACCGGTTTAATAGTTTTTATAGAAATCAGTAGGTACAAATATCTAATAAACTTTGTCCCTAACTAGGTATTGCGTTTAATGTCATTTTGCGTCTCTCAAGTTGGTGATCCAGGACTACCCTTCGCTCTTTTGCCGTTCTAAGTGATCTATTTTTATATACCACCAATTTTTGTATCTAAAGATCTTTGGTTATCATGGATACTTACTTACTCCTTGGAATTTATCTATTGTTGTCTATTCCATTCAGTCTTATTACCATTATAGCACCACGGGCGTGTGCAAACAGGCCAACCAATTGTAGAGTCAGGGACATACTATTCAATATAAATTAAATAGTTTAAATCGTCATACCACGAATTACGACTTTATAAATGGTACTTTAAGAAATGTAAGCATGCCATAGTTCGTCGAGATACTTATCTTGAAGGTTAGTTTTTTGTTGGAGCAGAATTTACATTTGCTGATACTGTGAATTTAATTGACGTACAGGAAAACAGAATCTTTGACTTGAGACGAGGCCCGGTAAATGACACTAAGTAAGGTCACGTGAACTGAGATAAGCGTTTGTAAGTAATTTTACTATAATCCATTCGTATCGTTATATTAACCAACGATAAAATTCACCACGAATTAAAAAAAAACGATTATTTTAAACAAGTTGTTTCTCGTAGGACGCCTGACCCATTTAAGTAGGTACCTTGCATAATGAAATAGCATTAACTTTTAGGCGTTCTCAAGACTATATTTGAATCAGTAATCATCAGTCATTTATTTTATCAAAGATGGTATGAGTATGCTGGCAATGTCCTTTAAAATCTTCAATTAAATAGTAGGTAAGCTTTTGATACTAAATAATCTATTTCACAAAACCTGCTTAAATTCGTTTGTGCTTTCCAGCTTAACAATGTAATTTATTATTTTTTTGACTTAGGTATTTTCTTGGCAAGCAATAGCAACCATTCTCATGATGAAACCTCTACCCAGAACTTGATAAGCTACGT
This sequence comes from Choristoneura fumiferana, assembly GCF_025370935.1. NCBI lineage: Eukaryota > Metazoa > Arthropoda > Insecta > Lepidoptera > Tortricidae > Choristoneura > Choristoneura fumiferana. Next base: position 14,206,851 of record NC_133495.1, read on the forward strand.
GGGACTCGTATGATCTTATCACACAAAACTTAAAATGGTACGTCTTAGACATGTTCATAGTGTCAGTCTCCTATGAACTGACATAATGTATTAAACACTTAATGTTCAGCGATTGTCTAAGTTTTTGTGGTGACACAATTATTGGCTTCAAAAATCGATTTGAAACTTTGAGACACGAAGTCCAATGCCGCCAAACTACTCTTAACACTCTTCGCGTCTGTCTAACAACTTGTCACACAACCAAGGAAAGTAGGTAATTTTATTAAATTTCTGAATAAGATAGGTAAAATTTATAAAACTAGAATAATATTTAAGTATCTTAATTAATAATATGATAAAAGCAAGTAATAACTTACCTAGAAAAAATAAAACTATTAAAGTCACGAAACGATCACAAAACCGCGCGCAAATTCAATGTTGGCTGCAGCTTTTAACTTTTTAATAAGCAGGACCACGGCACGACACATACATCCTACTCGATTCGAGATCTCACAATGAATCACCAATGTAAACATATTATTAACAGCTTCAGAATGATACCGGTTGTAAGTTATTACATAAATAACTTGGAATGGAGTATTTATTTTATTAATTACATGATTTCTGATGAAGGACAGCTAAATTGTTATTAAAGAATTTGTAGACTACTAGGGCAGCGAACCTTTATTGATGAATGTGCAATGTTTTTGTGAAACCCTAAGTAACCTGCCTATGACTTCCCTTAATGATTCTCGACTTCGTATTGCATGGACGAAAATAAAAATATAAATTAATTTATTCATGCATTCAATGTTAAGTGGCATGCCTGAATTATTTTGTAATTTGTTCACCATCCGTTTATTACTACCCTACAGGTAGTGGGGATGATTTTTTTCTGCGTAGTTGAATCTAATCGTACCTACCTAGTCTGTCTGTGTGGGTTAGTATCAAATTGTCGTAAACGCAGTTGGACGAAATTGCAACTAGGCTAAGAAGCAACTCGACAGAAATAAGTTTGACAAATTATCAGGTACCCCAAAAAGTAACCGGACTCTTAAGATAGGTAATCATCTTAAAATCATGTTGATAAATTCGCAATTCGCTTGCAAAGTAATTGGTCTCAAAAGCAACTCATTAGAAATAATAGTCTGTTTAAACTTTAAAATATAATATGTACAAATAAAACACAACACAACACAGTTATTCTCACGACACTCGTGTTTTGGAAACTAATGAAAGTAAATATAATGAACTTTGACATATATATTTTTTCGCTTTGCATCCGATTCCACAGAACAACATTTTTAGGGTTCCGTACCCCAAGGGTGCCAATGGGACCCTATTACTGAGACTCCGCTGTCTGTCTGTCTGTCTGTCAACTACTACACTATTCGGCGACCGAGTCGCTAGCAATGGATAGCTACCTGATGTTTAAACTATTTATTTATGATATGTCGTTTGAATCTTTATCTTTAAGTTTGCCACTTCCAGTGGTCCGATCGACTTAAATTTGGATACTTATAAATTTTGTGACAATACAATAATAAAGCCATCTTGGTGGTCCAGCCAGGATCGTCTCTCAGGAGGGAAGCCAATAGTTAATAGTACCGACTTGAAATTTGGTACCATGTAGTTATGATACAATGCAAGTACTGTCAACAAAAATTACATTCGTAAAAAAAACATACTAAGTATTTAACACTATTTACAAGGTTTATATACAGTTTAAAATTTATTCACACTAGTCCAGCTTCTTATTATTTAATTTCACAACACACGAAGTCCGCCGAATTTCCCGCGAATGAATGGCAGCTATTTTTTTTTTGAGCGAGTGGCTCGTTGGTTGCATTGGTTTCAGAAGCAAACAGCCAGAAACCAACGAGGATGAGATTCAAGTTGTTTTATTCGAAATACTTGCACAAGTGCTTTACATTTCGGCGATATTTTTAGAAGCTTTTCTTTAGATTGCCCTGTTTGTTTATTTATTTATTTATTGTTTGTTTGGGTCAAATCTTGGAAGCTAAATTTGACCCACTTCCAGTGGTCCGATCGACTTGAAATTTGGCATACTTATGTAAATTTGGTGACAATACAATAATCTGGTAGTGACATCTTGGTGGTCCAGCCAGGATCGTCTCTGCAGGAGGGAACTCCTCAATAGTTAATAGTACCGACTTGAAATTTGGTACCATGTAGTTTAGACGACAATGCAAGTACTGTCAACAAAAATTACATTCGGCAAAAAAGCTTGTATTAAAAATGAAATTTTTAACAAAAACTTATTACAAGCATTATATTTATTTGCAGTGTAATATAACTAGGTATGTTTGCTCGGGTGGAATCTTTCAACTCAAATTTGAAGTGGATATCTTCAACCGATTGAGCTGAAATTTTACACGCATGTATAAATCCGATCACAATGCAATATTATTATAACATGGAGTTGATCTGATGATAAAGCTAGCGGGTGACCATAGGAACTCTGTGATAAACGACACGACCGCATCGATTTTGGACTCGTTTGTCGTTTTGACGAGTACTTTCGTAACCACTAACCAGGGGCATAAAGTACAGTCAGCAAAAAAACTGATATTAGAAGAATTTTAAGAAAAACTGTTACTGAACTGTTTACGGAACCCTACATGTACGAGTCCGACTCGCACTTGACCATTTTTTTTATTTTTTATTATTCTGTGTCCGATTCGCACACACGACGAGTTGCTTAGCGGGCGACCTTCTATGTGGATCACTTGTTTTTTAAGACGAGTTGCTTAATAGGCGATCAACCTGTTTCGACCACACATAGTATAAGTAGTATAAGTACGTCGAATTGAAAGTGATTTTCTTTTGAGTTGCTTCATAGACGAGTTACTTTTTAGGGTTCCGTAGCCAAATTCGTCATGTCTGTCTGTCTGTCCGTCCGTATGTCACAGTCATTTTTTTCCGAAACTATGAGAACTATACTGTTGAAACTTGGTAAGTAAGTAGATGTTTACTGTGAACCGACATTAAGATTTTCACACAAATTAAAAAAAAAATCCAAAATTTTTTTCCATCAAACCCATACGTGTGGGGTGGGTGGGGTACCTATCTATGGATAGGTCTTCAAAAATGATATTGAGGTTTCTAATATCATTTTTTTCTAAACGGAATAGTTTGCGCGACAGACACTTCCAAAGTGGTAAAATGTGTGTGTGTGCGGGGGGGGGGGGGCAATCCCTCCTGTAACTTCTAAAATAAGAGAATAATAAAACTAAAAAAAATATATGATGTACATTACCATGCAAACTTCCACCGAATTTTTTTTATTATGTCATAAATCGTAAAGTAAAGGAAAATTTAATATATGTTATTACTTGCTGGTACGGAACCCTTCATGGGCGAGTCCGACTCGCACTTGGCCGCTTTTTAGGCTAGTTGCTATATCGTCCAGATGATTTTACGACGAGTTGATGCTGTAGACCAGTTGCGTTTACGACCATATGATAGCAACCCGCGAAACGGGCGAAACTAACAAGGTTCTTTGTAGGACCACGGAACGCTATAAATTCAAAGCGCTGTTTCATTAAAGTAGTATGTACAGCAAAAACTTGTTATTTCCGATTCGATGATGTAAGTTGAGCTTTAAGCTAACCAATAATGTATTCAATGTTTTTTTTTTTTTTTTCTTTGCATTATAATGAGAAAATAATTAATTTATTGAATCAGGCGTTACTTTGCGGAGGTCCATATCAATGGACTAAAAGAATTTCTTGCTCACCGCGACCTTACGATAGCTAAGCTTATGCAAAATATGCGTGTTCATGCAGTTCCTCCACCTCCACACTGTAAGAACACACACAAATCACACAAACCCATCTATCACCACCACACACTACACTGACCGTTTCGAACTCAACCAGAGCTCATCTTCAGAGTGACACAAACCGTACACCAACACCAACACCGTATAGCATGGTTTCTTCTCTGTTTGTTTTATTCGAATAGACGGAGACGGCATTCCATAGTCCACGAACGCTAAACATAGTGGCCGATTACTCTTCGGTCTTCTGTATATTCTGGCGGAGCGTGTGAATATGGTCTATGGTGCTGAAGCTTTTACGGAATCCAGCTTGTTCGGGAGGCTGGAAATCATCGAACCTGCGCTCGAGACGATTCGTAATGACCCTCGATAACAACTTATAATTAAGTACATGACTCAGGAGTGCGATGGGTCTATAATCCTACTATATTATAAAATGCGAAAGTTTTGAGTGAGTGAGTGAGTGAGTGAGTGAGTATGTTTGTTACTCTTTCACGCTGAACGGCTTGACGGATTTGGATGAAATTTAGCGGAAGTTAGTTATTACCTGGATTAAACATAGGATACTTTTATCCCGGTATTCCCACGGGATAGGGAAAAATCTCGAAATAACAAAACCTCTGGTTAGAATCATGAAATTTGGTATGTAGGTAGTTGGACGTTTGGATAACAGATAGGTGACTTTTTGACAGATATTCCCACGGGATACCTAGGGATAAATCTTGAAATAACAATCGCAGGGCTTAAAGCCATGAAATTTAGTATTTAGGTAGCTGGATCTTTGGATAAACACATAAGCTACTTTTTATCCCGATATTCCCCGATGATAGGGATAAAATCTTGAAAATAATAACCGCTGGCTTAGAGTCATGAATTTGGTATGTAGGTAACTGGACGTCTGGAATAACACGTAAGGATTTTGACTCGATATTCCCACGGGATACCTAGGATAAAATCTCGAAATAACAACCACTGGATTTAGAGCCATGAATTTGGTGTTAGGTAGCTGGACCTCTGTAATACACACAGGTTAATTTTATCCCGATATTCCCACGGGATAGGGATTAAGAAAGAAAGAAAGAAGAAAGAAAGAAAAGTTTTATTTTGGCTCCAAAAATGTACCACCTAAAACTAAACCCCTTCCTTCTACTCCCTACCTACCTACCTGGACCTAGAATAAAATGTCGAATAACAACCGCTAGGGCTTAGAGGCATGAAATTTGGATGTAGGTAGCCGTATGTGGAATAACACATATTATAAGTTCGCTACTTTTATCCCGATATTCCCACGGTATAGTGTTGTAACTAAGGACCCCATACATCGCTGTATTATTTTATAATTATTATTATTTCGTATTTTTTCTTTAATTGTATACTGTAGTTTTTAAGTATTTTATTTCTAATTATTAAATTTTGAAAAATTACTTTCTGCCAAGTTTCTTGCGGCGCATTCTTTCTTGGCAATGGTGGTCTTTCCGAAAGCGCTGGTAGTATAAAAAATGAAGTGTAAAAGTGCCATTGCGGCTATTACTGAATAAATGATTTGAATTTGAATTTTGCATTTTGAATTTGGATAGAGAAAAAATTTTGAATCTTCAGCACTGGGTTTAGAGTCTTGAATTTTGTACAGTCATTCACAACACAACCTAAGTGAAGACCACGATATGGAATATTGGAAATTTTCCAGGGGAATTTTTAAAATCCCGAAAATTAAATTGCAGCTACCACACCGAATAGTTTACGCGTGCGAAGCCGCGGGTAAAAGCTAGTTCTTTATAAGGTATTGTCACCTTTTTGATGATAGAGCACCACCACACTCCTGTGCCATGCTTCTGGCGTGGTACTCTCAAGTGTGACGGAATTAAATAGCCTCTGGAGGACTACAAGTCACTATCACCCGCTCCGTGTGCCTTACGCCTTACAATGATTGTGGCATCATCTGTTTTCGATGGAATGTGCCATTCGGCCAGCAGGGCTACTACGAAACTCGAACTCGAAGTTCGTGTCATGCGGTTCCCTCTGACATTTATACTGTTTAATATGAGAAGCGAGAGGGACGTTACGATACGAACTTCGAGTTTCGAGTTTCTAGTACCATGCTGTTCGTCCATTTCCCGCGGAGTGTTTCGGCTCGTAAACAACATTTTTAACCCCGACGAAAAAAGAGGGGTGTTATAAGTTTGACCGCTATGTGTGTCTGTGTGTCTGTGTGTCTGTGTGTCTGTATGTCTGTGTGTCTGTGTGTCTGTTGTGTCTGTGTGTCTGGTGTCTGTGTGTCTGTGTGTCTGTCTGTGGCACCGTAGCTCTTAAACGTGGAAACCGATTTGAATGCGGTTTTTTTTTTATTTGAAGCTGGTTTTCTAGCGATGGATCTTAGACATGACTTATCAAAATCGGTTTCAGCCGTTTCAAGATCATCAGATCTTTTGTTCGCTGCGGTAGGAATCTTAGACGCATAATGGATATTTACTTTACTTTCAAACATTTTGGGACCTAAAATTTGAAACACC
>NC_133495.1:14213241-14240408 GCF_025370935.1 Choristoneura fumiferana
AAGAGTGCACTCGTTTTGTTTTCATTGATTTATATATGTGCAGTAGAAACCACACTTACATACATTTATTTTGTTTGTTATTTTTCGGAAATTGATTTCCATTGCGAGTTAACTTAAACTGGCTATTTCTGTAAATAGCCAATCACGGGAAATTGTTTATAATGTATACAAATATTTTGTAAAGAAGCTGAAAGTTTAAGAAAAGTATTGATCGTAAAATTAATAGGTTTAAGACCGAGTTATAGAGGCAACGGGGATTTCGCAAAGTACATTAAAAAAATATTAAACGAAAGCAGACCAAAAAAAATAATTTGACATAAGTACCCAAGAGAAGTAGATACAGTATAAAAACAGCTCTATATACTTCCAAATAAAAAGTAGTGTGTTAAGGCGGGGTGTTCTCAATTTAATTAACGATGGAAGAATTCGAAATGCTGATATTTTTTTATTTGTATCATGACAAAAAATCATATTGTATTAAACTTAGAAAAAGATAAAGATGCGTAATATTATTACAGTAAGGTTTGTTTTGTACTGATGGTTATTCTTTACTTACATAACTTTTTACGATAACTTCGAACAGTTTTGCAAGTTTATAACAGAACAGAACCGCATATCACGATCGCATATCATCGTCAATACCCGAGGCATGCTTCTAAAATCCGAAGGTTTTTTTAACAGCTCACGGAGTAGTTCTTTCCATTTTAAAAAGTAGAGTTTTGTCTAAATTATTTAATTATTTTCTTCCATGAACTTGTAAGGCTGCTTTTCCACCAGAGATGTGCGAGGATGTGTTTCATGCAAGGAATGAGTTTTTCATGAACCAAGCACCGCCTTAGTGGAAATAGCTGAGCGGAGCGAGGCAAGGTAAATTAAGCGTTTCTATTGGTTAGTGAAAAACACATTCCTCTCAACCAGAGAGCGGAATTTTCATGGCATTTTTGACCTGTCATAGTGACTTCTCACTTATCGACTTCCGATATACATACATATATCAATACTTAACATAAGTACTGAAGAAGATTAAAAGTAGATGTAAACAAAAGGCGGCCTTAAGTTAAAGAGCGATCTCTTCCAATTAACTTTCGATCAGTAGAAAATGGGAAATACTCGAAGACATAATAATATGCAATGAACAATGAATGGATCACAAATTCTAATTTAATGATTTTAGTTCAGTTTTTTCTTTTCAATTTCATCTGAAATTCGTTTGTTGTAATGGTAACAAGTGTTCCAGTAATTTCTCTGTAAAAGATTTTCCGGTTTTAAACTAAGTACATCTTTTACAGTCAAATATCCATTTATATACGAAAAAGAACGCTCTACATAACATGATAATTTTTCGACAATCTAATTTAAAGTCTAATATATCGACATCATTTAGGTAGAGTCGAGAAGTGAGAAGTCACTATGACAGGTGAAAAATGCCATGAGAATTCCGCTCTCTGCTCGCAACACATTCTCACACATCTGTGGTTGAAACGCAGCCTAATAGTAGTGACTTTAGTTCTAATCATACAAAAAAATATGATTCAGTTCCAAATTATAGCGCGTGTTTGTTTTATTTCGATTGAAAGAATTCGCTGGGCGACGACAGCGCTAACTAACGGTTACAATAACGTCTGACTTTGAAATATCAAATGGCTGGCTGTCATTACGAAGCATAAGTAAACAAACTTATAATTTCAATGAAATATCAATTTACATATATTCTATCGATCATGTATCTATAGTGTCGATAATAACGTTGACTATTTTATTTCCCGTCTAAAATGTTAATTTCAGGACACGAACTTTCTCATGACTGTCTTCACGAGAAGTAAGAAATAAACAAATGTAATCGAATAACATTTCATATATATTGCAGACAGATTATTTATGACTGTAGTAGGTCGTTATTAATGCAGACTTTTTGTGTATTTTCAGTTAAACATGGCCAAATTAATTATAAATCTGTATTTCAGCACACTATACGACATCGCTTTCCAACCACAAACAACAATAAAAGAAAACAATTAGTTTTATCTGGCTAAAAGAAACCAAATGAGAAGATCAATTTACGATCGATCGATTTACGAGTCACACCATTGAAGCTCGTTAATTCGTCAAATTTCAATGACATCGACGCCATAACAAACATCTTTCTTGTGGAAATTTATAGAATTTGTGATCACTGTTTTTGCTATTGTTCTTGCAACGCAGCAGGTTTCGTAAATCACGAAAATGTTTACAATTTCATGAATAGACACCAAATACTCCCACAATGCAAATGAAACGTTTCATTATTCAAGAATGTTCTTCGTCCTTAAATTTTCGCTTTAGTCTCAAAATATTAATTAAACTTGTTAAGTTTTAATTTAATTCGTAATGTATTTCATGGCTTAAATTTTTAACTAGAAGGACAAATACCTATCTCATATTTTATTTTATTAATGAAACAGTAATGTACTCATTCCAACTTTTCAGATATATTACAGATAATATACATTTGTGGGACGTAAGTGCATGAACTAGAGACGATTAACCCTTGAAAATATTTTAGTTTAAGCTTTTTAGCTGTCTGTACTTGCGTTGCGTACCAAATTTTCAGTCGATGCCATTAACTATTGAGAGTTCTCTCATATTTTTTAATGGGCATTTCTATCTACCGTTGTACCCTGAGTTTATCTCTCCGATTTCAACAAAATTTGGAAGGTAGACTCAGTCCCTGATTTCGAGTTGGAAAAACAGGGTCTCCAGATGTGTCCCCAAAATATTGTATGGATGTGTCCGTTTTGTTACGAAAGTTATTAAGAAAAATGTGTAACAAAACGGACACATCCATACAATATTTTAGGGACACATCTGGAGACCCTGTTTTTCCAGCTCCGAATCATGGACTGAGCCTACCTTCCAAAGGGTTTAGCAGGCTAAGGAAGGACATGTGGCCCCTGTGAGGAATAGTTGAATTGGTGAATGTCAATTTTTGTCGCCTTAATACTAGTAATCACTCCAACTTTCAGCCCTCTATCTTGAACTGTCACAGAGATAATCTCAAAAATGTGTTTCCTTAACATTTTTTTCAAACTCGTTTTTCTCCTAATCCATAGCAGCTAAAGAATTGAAACAAAATCACAGTTACGTAGTTTTTGTGAGAGTACCCAACATTTTATATCAATAAAAATAAAAGATGACAATTTATTTTTTGACACCTTTTTTTAACAAGTCTTTTTGAGGGTACAACTTTGAAAAACATAACCCTCCTTCGGGCAGTCGGGTAAAAAATCATAATAAATTGCAAATAGTATTAGCTACTGCCATACGAAAACAATTGATTATAATTGGTGCAACATACTGAAAAAATCGGCCAAGAGCGTGTCGAACATGCCCAAAATAGGGTTCCGTAGCCATTACGGAAAGTTAAGTATATTTTTCTAAGGATTTCGTATTTTATACGGAATCTTCCAAGTTTAGGTATATTTCATACCTTAGGCTGCTATTTACTCATAAACTACTAATAATTCTCAAGCAAACTTAGGCGTTATAGTTCTCCTTGAAAGTTTGATATACTTACTACCATCCTGAATTTTCAAATTATTCCACTCACCGGTTTAGATTTTAGAGGGGGGGACGCTCGATTTTAATGAAAATTTGCACTTTAAAGTTGAATATTTCGCAAAAAAATCACTGATTCGAAAACCGTCTTACCAAACCCTAATGGTTTTAAAATACCTATCTAACGATACTCCACACTATAGGGTTGAATGAGAAAAAAAAATCACCCCCACTACGTCTATGGGAGGTAACCTAAAAAAAATTTTTTTATTTTTTATTTTACCATTTTGTATAGTTTACATATTATTATATATCCGTTCAAAATTACAGCTTTCTAGCATTGGTAGTCCCTGAGCAAAGCCGCGGACGGACAGACAGACAGACAAACAGACATGGCGAAACTATAAGGGTTCCGTTTTTGCCATTTTGGATCCGGAAGCAAAGCAAAAAGCAGTTCAGTAACCTTTTGTGACAGTTATACGCCAAATACAAAATAATACACTCTTTTTGACAAGGCAACGAACATGAAACTTTAAAAGCGAACCTTCAGAAGGCTTGATACCTGAATGCTTTCGTTAGTTTTTTTTTTTCAGTAGGTATGTTGTACCAAATATAATCAATTGATTTTTCGTATGGTAGTAGCTAATACTATTTTCAATTTATATGATATTATTAGAAAGGTTGTTCAAAAAAAAATTGTTGTATTTTATTTTCATTTTTCAAGTATAAAATTATTAGAATTGAAGTGTATACTCTCACAAAAACTAGGTAGCTGTGATTTTGTTTCAATGCTTTAGCTGCTATAGATTAGGAGAACGAGATTGAAAAAAATTGTTAAGGAAACACATTTTTGACATTATCTCTGTGACAGTTCAAGATAGAGCGCTGAAAAGTTGTGAGTTATTACTAATTATGAGGCGACCGACAATTGACAACCAATTCAACTATTCCTCACAGGGCCACATGTCCTTCTTAGCCTGCTAAACCATTTTGTTGAAATCGGAAAGATAAACTCAGGGTACAACGGTAGATAGAAATGCCCTAATTTCAAAGAATTTGTAGTCAAAATTAGAAATTGGCTAAAACGTACGTGTCAGGCTGAATTACCGAATGCTAGCTACGCGGGAGTGAACTATAAGCGAAGTTATGAGATACGGGTAAACGATAAGAAATTTATTTGCTGCCCCTCCACTTTCCATAACGTCAACAGATCATTCCCATATTATTTTCGTTGATATTATTACCTGGTTTTATACGAATACTTCTTACTGATTAAACAATGGAAACTTTAAAGGCTGCCACAAAACAAGCAACTCGTAAAGCTCACGCTTTGCAGATTAAGCGGATTACTCCGAACGGATTACAATAACCAACAACACACCATTTAACTACGAGTAATGCTTGCTTACATAGAGATTTTACATTGTACATTTTAATCAAAAGAGTATCTCGGTTCATATAATACTAGAAGAGTAACGATTTCATGCCAACCCATTGCTTGATTCGATTCAAACGATTTGTAGATTATATCTACTTAATAAACTTGTTGTTTGATTTTCAGCCTATTACTTTAAGCGAGCAATTATAGTTACATGTGTACATATGCCAAAGAGATGGGATTTAGAGATTCAGGATGCGACTAAGATATGATTAGCAAGACCAAATAAATGAAATTCGGCCAATAAATTAAACTATCCATAATCATGATGCATGCAACTGCGTCGAAACATATGGAGCTCACTAAAAGTAGTCACGGTCTACCTTCAACTACATCCAGTAACAAAAATGTCTATTCCAAAGCAACCTTTACGAAAAACCTAGTTGATGCTAAAGAAATAATAGGCTTCTTACACACTGCCACGTTTCCCGCGTCTCAGACCTCAGAAATGAGTGAGTAAGTGAGTTCATTATGTTCAGTGAGTGACCAATGTTCATATTTCGACATACATGGCATGTATAATTAGTTTCTTGGCAATTGCTCAAAAAACGATTTGATGACATTTTGTAGGTAGGTATCTGTTTCCAATTGACTTAGCTAGTTTTGTTCGTGACAGCAAAACTTTTTCGATAAAAAATTAAGAAAACATTTCTTGGAATCTGCTATTCTGGTGGAATATTGCGGACACATATTGTTAAAATATGTTTGTTTTGAATGTTTACTTCAGGAAAGTTTATTACGCTGGTTATCTAGAACTTTAAAAAAGTTATTTAAATTAGTGACACTGACACTGTAACGTGAACGCTTTCAGATGTTTGTTGTGAGAAAACTAACACTTGGACGGGACTCGAACCTGGGGGAGTGTTGAAAAGAATCAGAAAAGTAAGTATAAGTATTGTTTCCTTTTAAAAAACACTGATATTTTTTTTGTTTCGTTATTTATAAAAAAAATATTTTAATTAATTAATATAACTTTTGCTCTGTTGATATATTTAAAAAAAAGAGATGAAGTACACCTTAAGTCAAGTCCTAAAGTAGTGCCGTCAACTCCTTTTACAAAGCCCGGCTTGGGTAAGCTGTTTGAATTAAAAATCCTACGAAAATAGAAATAAAATCGCTTCGGGGTCTGAACGGGTCATGAGAGGACTAAGGAATTGAAAGGATATTCATTTATAATGTAAGACGAACATTTTGCAGCGGTTCCAGGATTAACCTGTGCTGTGTTTCTTTGATTAAACAATATAAGTTTATAAGCTCTAGTTTATAAACTAATATTACTGTATAAACGAGATCTTTTACTAACTACTAGATAACAAGTGCTATGATTAATAAATCACCCATTCACTTCACTCTCGCGTATTATAAATAAATCTATGTTAATTGGCGTATTTTACCAATAAACCAATTTTTGTAAGTGCTAGTGACTAGACAGTTTAATAAAACCTTGATATTTTATCAACTGAAATTAAATGTGATTTTGCAGAAAGCTTAGCAATTTTTGTAAAAGTAATTTTTTTTTCCGTTCGTTGAATATTGTTTTAATACTGTTATGATTTGGTATATTGAGGATGATTTTTTAGATTTTTCTAGAATTTACTTTAAGTATTCTTTTGGTTCAATATTATATTATTTTGATTATATAAAAATACGTTCATTTATTTCGAGAACCTATTTCGTCAAAGAACATCTCAGTTACCTAAGGAGAAAACCTCCAGATATACGCCCTGTCAAAAAATGCCTCAAAAAAGGGTCATTAGTTTCTATCCATATTTAACTAGTGACATATTAACATATTTAATTTATCTTTCAAAGTCGTCACTTTGATCAGGTAATCAGCCCACTCTGTAGGATGTGAACAAACTCATGGTCCCTACTTAAGAAACTTTCTTTCCGGCCCAACATTGTATCAATTGTTTTTTTCTGTCGTTGGTGTTGTTAAAAAAGGTTACAACAGTTAACAGTGACATTGAAGTTTTTACAGCTTATCTATTTAGAATGGTGTTTTATAGCAGTGTACCTACCTGACGGTCGTAAAAAGCATATAAATTCTAAATCCAAGGACTGAGTGCTCTAAAGCCCTTGGACGTGTTTATTGCTTGTAATAAAATTATCACTATATTAAACACTATATAAAACTGAAAGGCTTTAGAGCGATGGACGCAATGAAATACTGAGCGGCAAAAAAAAAACAGAATGTTAACAACAAGTTAATAACATCAATCAATCAAATTAACCCACTTCTCAAAGAACTCAAATTGCAATAAAACGGTGGTCGTACAGTCACCAGCATTAATATCTGCCACAGCGGAGCGTGCAAAAATATCTGACACGTCTTTCAGATATTTATGCACGCTTGTTGTGTCAGATATTGGTGCTGGTGACTGTACCTATTGTCGCGCGGGCGTTTGCGATCACATTCACCGTCTCTTCCTACCCTCATCGTTTACAGCAATGACAGAAAGAAGTGATGAAAACGATTGTGATTCCGAGTACACTGTATTATATTTCTCGACTTCCTTCTTCGCAATTAGGTTTACAATTTGTAGCTGGTATCCCACGCTATAGCCTTGCACGGACATTTAAAAGGAAGGGTAAATAAAACTATTGATCTGGCAACACTATCCATCGTCTTGTCCGGTCTGCTGCCATATTTCTCTCATTCTGTTTTTCCGTGCTGCAGCCTTCGCACGTGTAAGGTAGTTTCTTCATATTTTACCTACCTTCATATTTTACTACCTTCATATTTTAATATTGTTCTTAATTTTCGATCTCGCCATCGAAATGGCGAATAGAAAACGAAAAAGTGATTCAAATAGGGCAATGGAAGCAAAACTGAATAAGAGAAGACGTATTTGCACCAATTCATCATCTTCGTCGGATTGGTCGTCGTCGTCATCATCGGAAGAAGATTTTCAAGGTAATTATTTGACCTATCCACAATATATTGTTGTATCCTGGTTAGATAAAAATTACTTAAGGTATCCTGTGCGCCTGCGTCGTCTATCACTACCGTACAAGTTGCTGAAACGACTCGGAAATGTGATGCGTGCTTCCCGTATGGGTCGATACTGTCACAAAAATTTCCCAAGTCGCGAATTTTCTCGTATGATGCGAGCAATCAATATGGATTGTCTCTGTCATAAACCACAAAATCGCTTTGCCCAGCTGGGGCCTAGCAAAAACGAGACTTACCTAGTAAGAAGAACATTCATTGGCGTTTCCTGAACAAGTTTTAACTCATTCGACACGCCGCGACCACTCTCCCGCAACGGTTGCGTCAACGGCCGCCCAGCGAGCCCCGTCCGCGGTTTGGAGTGACGAAGACGACCGCCCCTCGCGCCCGCGGCCGCGCCTTCGCGTGCCGAGCACAGCGCGGCCACGGCCACGACCTCCGCGGGCGCTTCGGCACCAGTAGCAACCCCCGGTTGCCTCGAACTCGGAGGCTGACCCCGAGTTAGATGGTGAGGTACTTACGTTACTCGGCGACGCACCCGTGGCCGAGAACGTTTAAGGGAAAGCGATTCGTAAAGATATAGCATCGAGGTGGCATGAAATATTAGCTAAAGGCCTTCCTAAGGAAGTGAAAGATAAATTAATGAAGGAATACAGTCCTAAACCCGAGGTGAAGGCGGCTCTGTCAGATGCTATGGTCAAGCGAGATGCTTCTTTGTTCGCAAAACAACATCAAATTTGCATCGCATTAGCTGCCCTCTCTCAGGCGATAGAAGTAATTATTAATAAAAATAATTTTAACAAAAATAAAAACCGACAAAACCAACAACAAGCAGGATTTTCCGAGATCTCGTCCGGCGCAGCGTCCGGCGACGAGGGCGAGCTTTCAACAGCGGGACAAGTCTGAGCGGTCGCCGCCCCGGAGGCCCCGGAGCACGCGGCGCTAGAACCAGAGGTACGATACTGCGCTCGTCTCAAGAATTTTCTTGACAACTGGCGGCTCGTAACTGACGATCCTGTTATTCTATCCTGGATACAAGGTTACAAGATTCCCTTTGTGACTACCCCCGTTGGTTACAGTAAGCCAGTTGTGGACCCTAAATCCAAACAAGAACATGACGATTTTTGTACCATTATACAGTCTTTGCTTAAAATTAATGCCATATCAGAATGTTCTCACACTAAAGACGAATTCCTTTCAAGTATTTTTCTTGTACCCAAGCCTAATGGCGATAAATGGTTTATTTTGAACCTGAACCGCTTAAATAAACACATAAAAACTTGTCATTTCAAAATGGAGGACTATAGGACAACCTCTAAACTTATAACTAAACATTGTTACATGGCGTCTATAGATATGAAAGATGCTTATTTCCTAGTGCCAGTTCATTCCACCCACAAAAAGTATCTCAGATTTAAATATAACGACACACTATATGAATTTAACTGCTCCGTTCGTATTTACTAAACTTTTAAAACCTGTAATAGAATATTTACGACATCACGACATGATATCCGTAATTTACTTAATCTTATGAAGAATGTAAACAAAATGTCTTAAAAAACAAAACACCTGTTACTACATCTCGGTTTCCTAATTAAGTATGAAAAAAGTTTTGTTTTTCGCCTAGTACAAATGCAAATTCTTAGTTTTTTTTATTTAACTCAAAGGAGATGGTGTTAAAATTACCGGATGCAAAAAATAAAAAAAATATATATATATATATATATATAAAAAAATTCAGGTCTTATTACACAATGTAAGTTACGAGAGTTGTCAAGATTTATCGGCCTTCTAACCTCAAAGCAGTTAGAACGCTATAAATATCTATGTCTATTGAATAATGATGATTTTGACCAAAACAATTTTATTCCAAAAAATTTAAAGAGTGACTTAATTTGGTGGTTACATAAAATCATTAATAGTTACAATCCATTTCGGTTTAATGATTTCAAGAAAGAAATATTTTCCGATGCATCTGGGAGCGGTTGGGGCGCCTTCTGCAATGGAGAAGAAGCCTCGGTTTTTTGGAAACAAGATGAAGTAAATTTACTTATTAATGTACTAGTGCTAAAAGCAGTTTTTTTTAGCATTAAAAATATTTGCCGAAAAAATGTGCGATTGCGAAATCTTGCTGAGAATTGATAATATTACGGCAATAAGTATCATGTATTAACAGAATGGGCAGTATAAAGTATCAACATTTCAATAATATATCTCGCGAAATATGGGACTGGTGCGACAGGCGAAAAATAACGGTTTTTGCCTCTTATATAAATACCAAAGAAAATTACGAAGCTGATATTCTATCGCGAAAAAGTTTACTGACACTGAATGGGAGTTAAGTGACATTACGTACCAAAAAATTTTCAATCACTTCGGCAAAGCGGATATCGACTTATTTGCTAGTCGAGCAAATACAAAGTGTACCGTATATATTTCGTGGAAGAACGATCTTGACGCATGCGTTGTTGATGCGTTTATAATTTCGTGGTCAAAAATGTTCTTTTACGCCTTTCCACCATTTTCAGTAATATTAAAAATGTTACAAAAAATTATATACGATGAAGCCGAAGGTATAGTAGTCGTGCCATACTGGCCCACACAACCTTGGTTCCCTTTGCTTAAAAAGTTGTCGATTTCTGAATTCCTACATTTCGGGCCTAATATAAATGTTTTGTCACCTCCTTTCTGATCAGCCCACAGTCTACACAAGACTTGTCCTGGTTGCCGTCATATTATCCGGCAAGCGCTATTAAGGCAAGACCTCTAGGTTGGCAACGCGTCTGCAATACCCTGGTGTTGCAGATGTTTATGGCGGTGGTGATCTCTTACCATCAGGAGACCCATTTGCTCGTTTGCCATCCAGTCAAAAAATAAATAAATAAATAAATAAATAAATATTAAAACAATGTCATCTAGGTCCGTAGATATCATTTTGCATCGCTTTTAGAGAACACATATATAAGCAAGCAGTACGATGTTTGCATTCGATCATGGATAGAAATTTGCAATAAGAACAAGTGTGATTATTTCAGTTCATCAGTCGTTACGATTATAGATTTTTAACCATAACCATAACCTTCGATAAAGGTGCAAAATATGATTTTGCCATATCTTAATATTATTATGAAAATATAGATAAACAGATAGTGTTTAGCGAAGAGAAAATTTAAATCTGTTGAAAATTGGATTTATAGTGAATTTTTGAAAAATCTATATACCTGTCTCTTTCTCAAACGCTTTTCTCTATGCAGCAGGTATGGCGGTACTGGCGTGTGACGTCACATGCCAGTATGTCTTTCTCTGTCTAATCTTGAATTTCAAACCTTTATAACTTTGTTATTTGTAAAGGTAGCTTAAAAATTGTGTTTCTATTTGATTATAGGCATTGTGTAGTTTTAATTTATAAAACATATACAAAATAGTCAAATACCGTATTAATTCTTATAAATCTGCAAAAGCACTTATTTTTGGTTCTACTGTAAACGACCCTAAAATACAACGGTTCATGAAGGGCGTGTATAGACTAAGACCCACGGCTCCAAAGTACCTATAGTATAACATGGAACCCCAATGTGGTTCTAACCTATTTAGCACAAAAATGGCCAAACGACAGTCTAGATTTGTTAAATCTCACAAGAAAAACTGTTACTTTGTTGGCATTGGTAACTGCTCACAGGGTTCAAACCCTTTAGTTAATAAAGTTGAATAACGTACATGTATATGGTAGTGAGGAGATAGATTATTATAAAAATCCTAGATTTCATAAAAACGTCAAACGTTAATTCTTTACAACCTGTGCTCAAACTCCCTTTCTTTGATGAATGGCCTGAGATTTGCCCAGCCAGAAGCCTAGTGTGTTACGTTAAATGGAAAAAACAATTAAGACAAACAAACCAAAACTTTATTTTCATTAGTTGCCAGTCTCCATTATCAAAAATTTCTTGTCAACGCTTGAGCCACTGGGTAAAAGAAACCCTTCAAAGCAGCAAGCGTGTTCAGCGCGCACAGCGCTCGCCACGCGGCCACTTCCACTGCCAACAAACTCGGGGTCAATATTGAGACCATTAAGAAAACTGCCGGCTGGAGTGAGGTTTCGTCAGTTTTCGCCAAGTTTTATAATAAAGAGATAGTAGATGATCCGAACCAGTTCGCTAGAATTATTCTTTCATGTAATAATTAAGTCCTAACTTAATATGTCATAACCATGATTATATATATATATATATTCTCCCTTTTTATATTGAAAGAATCATATAATGTAGAACAAGCACGAATAAAAGTTATCTAAACTGATTATGCTTCTATTTATTTTGTTATTGTAATTGCATTCTAATTAAAACTCTGAACATCCTACAAATTGTAAACCTAATTGCGAAGAAGGAAGTCGAGAAATATAATTAGTGATTAAACGAACTTACCTGTAAGTGAAGTTCGATCACAATTATATGATCGACTTCCTTCGAAGCAATTACTAATAACCCTCCCTATTATAGTATAAAAAACCCAATGCCCAAAAAATAAATAATAATAATTCAGCACTCCATACAGAATGAGAGAAATATGGCAGCAGACCGGACAAGACGATGGATAGTGTTGCCAGATCAATAGTTTTATTTACCCTTCCTTTTAAATGTCCGTGCAAGGCTATAGCGTGGGATACCAGCTACAAATTGTAAACCTAATTGCTTCGAAGGAAGTCGATCATATAATTGTGATCGAACTTCACTTACAGGTAAGTTCGTTTAATCACTAATTTTATTAGGTATCCCAGTAACGTTACGGTTAGGCATTAGGGATGGGCCGAATATTCGTTTTATATTCAGTATTGGGCATATTCGGCAGATTTACCGAATATTCGAATATTCGGCTAAATCGCCGAACGTTCGGCAAAGTGGTACTCAAAATGTTTACTGTATTGAACCATGTATGAGTTGTGTTAAATGTGTTGTTTTTGTGAGGTACTTACTGTACCTGGCTTTATGTTTTTGTTGACACTGTAGCTTTATTTTCAATAAAAGCAGATAAAAAAGACGGTTATTGATCAAAATATAAGTACCCAAGATCTTTATAATAAAATCAATCAGTTCTTTATTGTGAGAAGCAAGTTTTTTGTTTTAATCAAAAGTTAAATTAAATTTATTAAATTACATTTAGGGGCTGTTTCACCATCCATTGATTAGTGTTAACCGACGGTTAAATGTAATGCCGTCTATGTTTGTTTGTTCTTGGTAACCGTCTAATCAATGGATGGTGAAACAGCCCCTTAAGAAATTAAAAATGAATCATATTTCTAGTTTCTACTTAGGAATCAATTATGCCAAATATTCGGCTGAATATTCGGTTCGGTAAAAGTTTTTCTGAACATTCGGCCGAATATTCGTATTCGGTGAAATCAATGTTCGGCTCATCTCTATTAGACATAGTATCGCATTATTCTTTTGTATTTTAAGGTCTAAGGCTAAAAAGGCGAGTAGTTTGTGGTAGTTGTTGGTTGTGCATATAATTTTTTGTCTCAATTCATTATTTTTGGGTGAAAATTAAAATACGTGTGGTGACTATACTTGACTTGTCAAACAGTCAAACCCTCCTTACAAGACCACTATTGTGTTGGAAACTATATTGAGTTAAGTATTATGTCTATTTATTTTCAGTTCAATTATTATTCTATACGAGTTTTTTTCATATTTTAATCAAAGACAAGACTATTAGGTAAGTACACAATTGTGCTTCCTTATCCGAATCTCCTTTGATGCCGACAATACCAAGAAAATAAAATTTTAATGTGTTTGCGCGTGTATTTCGTTACTTTGTTTTGTACTAATGTTTATTATTAGTTAAAGTATAACGTACAAAAAGGGCTTTATTAAATTGAATGAAGTTGTTCCCTAATTGCGTTTATGCATTCACATAAAAACATACACGAGTGCTTCGCTAGTCATCCGAATGATTATCTACCTTTGATGACGCAATACCATGTCACGTTGCGTAGAGAGAATGGAATCGTTCTGACAAGAACAAGAGGGATAACCTGTCATTACCCCTCTACGCCTGCCAAACCAACAATAAATGCGTGTACCCAGAAATTCTCACGGCGACAGAGTTCTGCGCTTTGTTTTCGGTGTCACTCGAACTGACCCTGTTATTTGAGTTGATATATAAAGAGCTATTGCCCGCGACTTCGTCTGCGTCACGTGGTTTTTTTTATTCTGGGATATTATTATACTTAGGCTACAACTGTGCCCCACTCCTGAGCATAGGGCTCCCTTCTTGACCTCCACGTCTCCCTATCCAGAGAAATATTTGGTCACTCTTTCAGTTCCGCGCTCAGGTCATCTCGCCATCTCCGTCTGGCCTGGCCTGATTCTGGGATAAAACGATTGAAACAGCAATACAATACGAATAGGTTGGCAACTTATCTGCTATATCCCTTGTGTTTCAGATGTTTATGGGCGGTGGTGATCTCTTACCACCATGAGACCCACGCGCTCGTTTGCCATCCAGTTATAATGTTAATTAATTAGAGATAATATATTAACTAGGGAGTCATTACTGTTAGGTAGCATGTGAAGCATGTATCAAAAATAATATTTGCATGACTTATACAGTCCAAATGCATGAAACAAAAACCTATGACATCATAATAACGACATAATCTTGACGACCGGATAGCCAAGTGGTTAGAGAACCTGACTACGAACCTTGAGGTTCCGGGTTCGATTCCCGGCCGGAGCAGATATTTGTATGAATAATACAAATGTTTGTTCTCGGGTCTTGAATGTTCAATATGTATTTAAGTATGCATTTATCTACCTATATAATTATGTTTATCCGTTGCCTAGTATCCATAGTACAAGCTTTGCTTAGTTTGGGACTAGGTCAATTGGTGTCATGTGTCCCATGTTATTTATTTAATGTACCACATTTACAGCAAATAACATTTCATTTCATTTCATTAATATGCATGTTAATACAGATTCCAGAGGAATGTTTCCTATGTTTTATTGATGCTCATTATAGTGAAACATATTTATTTTTTGTGTTACACCTAACATAAAACTCAATTAATTCAAATAAAAACACAATGCGTTAAATCGAATAGCAAGTAGTTACTATCTTCAAATCACGTAATCTTGAAAACGCAATTTGAGCAAAATTACATCTCCAAAACACCATCAAAATGAGTGCTTTACTTCGAAATAAAATTCATTTTTTATTCACGTGGATTACGAGAAAGGAAATGTTTCCTTTTATTTGCTTTTATCCTAATGACGACAGCTACGTTTTACTGATGTCATATTTCATTTATCAATATTACGTTTGGGTTCTATGTTGACTTTGACATGGAAGCCAAGATATTTTTACAATGAGACGTACGGAAACCCTTTCGCATATTCTGCTTTAATCAGTTCTCGTGTATGCTCGAATAGTTATAAGGATATTTAGAATACTCATACGTATACGGAAAAATGTTTTCTTCGCTATTTTTTTATCTTTAGTATTATCAACATTTAATTGTTCTTAGTATCTTTACGCAAAAAAACACGAAATTAACATTTTAAATAACGTTTGTCCGCGACTTTACTTTGTTTAGGACTTGAGAGGACTTCGCTTTCACAGGACAAAATGGAGATAGAATAGTAACTTGATCGATGGTAGTAAACCTATAATAGATCTATTAATTAAAATTACCTGGGCGACCGAGCTTAGCTCGGGCTAAAACTCGTTAGTAGGCGTTTTCCCAGAGATAAGACCAAGCTAGATCGATTTGTCATCCCCAAAAACCCCTACATATCAAGTTTCATCGAAATCGTTGGAGTCGAATCCGAGATCCCCGAAATAGTTTGTTCGTACTTAGTTGTGTGTTCACTTCAACTCTCATGGCACTGTCTATAATACAAGTTTGTATCGTGCATGCATGAGCATTGTAACTAGCTAAAAAAAGTTAGGTATGGAAGAGATATTGGAAATAAAAAAATACCACGCCCAAACTATACCTACCTACCTACCTTCGAACATTACAACACGCACTTTGTTAAGCTACACACTTCACATTTTCTCTTTAGGTAGGTACTGTAAAACATCAATACTGCCTGAAGCAATTTAATTGGTCGTATTTTTTCTCTCCAAGGACATTTAGATTAAATTTCCATAAGTACCTCTACTTTGTGGCTTTATTTTTCAATTTTCTGAACGGAGCAGGCACCGGCAATTATATTCTTATCTAAAGCCCTTATTCTACTTTAAATGTATTGTGAGAAAATCAAGGTAAAATGGCTCAATCTGCTTGCTCTATTAAGTACAAAACGCGGCACGTGTGTGTAGACGTGAGCAAGATATGGGGATAGAGCGATGCGCGGGGCGGGCGGGCCGTGCTGGCAAACGGTCACCGATACATTTTCGTACAATCAAAGAAACGGAATCACCTTTGTGCTACTAATATCATGTCGAAATTAGTTATGAAAAAGTGATTCAGTTACCTCGACTGTACCTACAGAAATTACATGCGTTGACTGTGAATTGCATCTTGTATCTGCATCTAGGGGGTATTCAAAGGTTTATTCTTCGTTTTAGTCTAGTCTTATGAGTTTCCTTTTGCCAAAATCCCGGCACCTTAGAAAATTAATAGCATTTCAATGCAATGGCAAACGGCTTTTACCGTCAGAATAAGACAGTCTGGAATGAACTTTGGTTGCACTCTACTCTTTTTTTTTCTGCATCATCAGGCACTGCTATTTTAGTTTTCTTCAGAAATAAACATAAAAGGTACAAGGTGTTTTAAAATTAAGCCTCAACATTTCAACATAATTATTCAATACTCGTAGTGAACCGTGCCAAAAGCGTGATCACATTTTAAAATATTCCCAATTACTTACCCATTTAAAAACGCCTTTTTTATGCCGCGACAAAAATTTAAGGAGAGGAGGTATCTTCAGAAACAAATAGGTACTTAATTTTAAGTGTACCTAGTGTTTGTAGTCCTCGTGATTATGTATACAACCAAAGAAAACAATCCAGTTAACTCAAATTACTTACCTTAAGAGCAACGTTTAATTAGTTTTGCGGAGACTGCGCTGGCACGAAATTGACTATAATTTACTTCTACTATTATGTTAAGAACAAAAAAACAACAAAGAACAATAAAGATTTACTAACTTACTTAGGTACTTATGTACTTAACAACTTTAGCTATATTTGCAATTGCAATAAATAATACGTTTCTAGACAGTGTAAATTATCAAAATAAAATTGTTATGAACTAATATTACAAAGAGAAAAGGTTTAATTGTGTAGCTGTTTGTTCGTAGTGGACACACTATTCAAGTAATAATAATTCTCATATACTTATGAGTAAAAAGTTAGGTACATTATTAGCAATTACTAAGATAAAATTTAAGATCCACCTTTGGCCTCGTCTGCACCTTTTATTAGGTGAGATAGGGGTAAATCACGGGTCATTTTTATGTAAAAAAATTACCTTGGATATTGTATTATTCCAGGGACGCGGTAAGTTCCCACGGGACGCAGGCACATAGATCACGTAGAGTCGTAGAACATCTATGTTCTATGTAATTTTTCTCGTGAAATTTATAGTACCTTTGTAAGTAGAGTACCTTCCTACTAGAGCATTGAAACTACATAGATAAATGTACTTTTTATATTCGCTATACATATAATATTAAAGTCTTATAATTTAGAATAAATTAACCCACACAGCCAACCACCAGTGTCGGCTTAATTGCGCGTCTAGTCAGCTTAACCACTTAATTTGATTAGGTAGGTACCTAGTTTTATTAATCTAAAGAAAAAGTAGACTCAGCTTAGCCTAATAACCTATTAACTTTTATAGACTTATCTCGTAGGAGTCAGTATGAGTATTCTATGTCTAACAAACGGTTTACTAATGTTTCGGCGAATAACGTTTGGCAACCTGTTTCATTTCGCAACTTGACATTTCCCAACTGTTTAATATTTCTGAAACTGTAAATATTTCAGGATTTTTATAAAACTAACCTAACCTAACCCAAAGGGTTCTACAAAGGTTCTACACGATGGCCCTGAAATAAATCCTGAAATATTTACAGTTTTAGAGTTTGCGAAATGAAAAGTTGCGAAATGAAACAGGTTGCCAAACGTTACGTTGCGAAAAGGCAGTACTCGCTAACAAACACCACCTTGTCATTTTGTCGCTTGTGTATCTATTAAAAGGGCGCCAAAGGCATGACTCGCCATGGGGCGCCTAGATGGCTAAGGCCAGCCTTGCTTACCACTGACCTGAGTTTTCGGTTTATATATTCATTGCTTAGTCAATGAAACCTCAGTACATACATACTAAATGGGACCATTCTCAAAGGCTGTATTACACAGTAGTTTACGTTGGTCATATACTTAGGTAGGTGTACCTAGTTATCTTGTTATCTTTAGAGCTGAGATAGTGTGAATTGGAATACCTAATTCTGTTTTGTCGATACAAATCCAAATGCATTTACATTAATTATCGCTATATTTTAATAAGTGGCGCTGCCTGCATACTCACTCATATCATAGCTGTGGTAACTGATCAAGACAGATTGAAGGTTACTTTATTTAGGTAGGTACATATAGCATAGCCATTTGATGAATACTGCCAGAGGCACAGATATTATTGCTATGTAATTATAAATGTTTAGTAATATTGATTTATTTTGATTGATTTTTAGTTTTACTTAAAATAAAAATTATTTATAAAATATACTGAAACTTCTTTGTTTGTGGCTGATTATTATCTTAGACGAAGATTTTACTTTATGCACTTTAGTATTTTTATGTCGCCTAGATCCAGCATAAATACCAACTAAGAGCATGAGAAGTGAAAAAATTTTTTTAACCTGTCTAGTACGCCATCTATCTAGGATTGGTAAAAATAACTGTTACCTACGGTAACTTCATGCCCTTAGCAACATTCAAACACGTGACAAAAGCGCCATCTGTTAAGTATATATTGAGATAATAACATTTCTACTGCTACACCTTGCTTGATTGATGAAAAATTCTCTCTTTACCCACTAGATGGCGGTTATAATTAGGTGGTTATCAATTGATATGGAATTCAAGGAAAATAAAACAACTTTATTAATATTTAGTATTAACTATTCATATAATTCAATAGTATCTCTTATTAAACTATTTCTTCTAACGCTTCACACGCGATATTTGGTTTATTAACGACAGTTGTCAGAAGACGAATCAACAGTTTGTCAATTATTTTTATAATCAACAATCAAACAAAAATTTCAAAAGATTACATTATTGGTGACACTGAGTTGGTGACGGAGTTAACACTCATAACGATGTTTACATTTTAATTCTCCTCTAAAAGTAAGTTTTTGTATAAGTAGGTAAGTATTCAAGATTTGAGAGCTTCATAATATTTACATAGTAATGGTGCCTCAAGCACTTCATAGTTCGTTAGTATGGTGAGACTTGAGAGCTCACTTTAAGAATACAGGTTCCTTAGTGTAAGTTTTTCACTGCAACAAGAGTCTCGACAGTTTGTTGCTTATTCGTGCTGCTAAAAGCTTTGCCAGATTGTTCATAGTGATCGTGACGATTATAATTAACTCGTTTGAGACTTTTTTTTTGTAAAAAACTTACTAAATTATGCATAATTATGAATACAAATTTACTTTTTATTAACAGTTGAAAAACAGTGCCACCATATTTAGTTACACTAAATGTAATGCAAACTCAGATAATTAATGTTAGCGTGTTCCGTCCGTTAAATTATTTATAATATAAATAATACTGGTGTATCATTTATAAACGCAATAATTATACAAAATAATAATCTATACTATTTAGTGGGGAATGTTAACTTTGGTATAAAATATTAATTATAATCAACAAAACATAATCAACTGAAAGACACTCGAAACTAAACTTATGACTATCAAGCATAAATTAAGAAAAATACTGTATCGATAGTGGTCCAGCTTTACTAATATTTACAATAACTGGTTAACTAAAAGTACACAATAAAGGGAACTTTAAACCTATAGAAATTAAGATTATTAGAAATTAACATTGCACTACGCTGTGTGTATATGCAATGAACTAACTGGGATGTACTATGACGTTGAATTTCTAACAAGAAAAATTTAGCCTAGATAATAATTATTAATTATAATTATCAATAAAATGTTTTCTAACGCACCATCATATTATGAATAGGCTTTTTTTTAATAAACAATGAAGACTTGATGCTATAGGTACCGTTATTTGACAGTTCTAAGTTTAAGAACAATTTTGGTTTTAAATCTGACCACTTTGTGAAAAAGAATAAATTCGCAAACCGATCAGGTATATATTGTGATTACAAACATACTTTTGACGGTGTGCTGATAGGTTAACGACATTTAAAACCTCACAATGACGATATAACTTTAGCTAAACCATCACGATAGTAACAACTTAACGGACCATTATAGGCACATACATATAAATAAGAGATATTATTCAAATTTTCTATAGAATATTTCGCTAAAACATGTAAATATACTTTTTGCGCGTAAAGTAGTTCGTAAAGGGAATACAAGTTGTATTCTATATATCTACGTATAAAATATATACACGTCGAAAAAGAGGAAAGACACTATTTAGGTATTCTAAATGTTGGGTCGATAGTCTTGCTTATTGTGCAAAGCTTGTTCTACGATACAAAACGATTTGATGTCAAATGATAATCGGCGTATATTCATTGTTTCCTGCAACCTCTTTCAAGCCTAATAAAGTGTAGGGGTATTTTGGGATCTATAACGGATACGATTTATTAGTTGCAATGATTAACTGATTAAAGAAATTGTCATTCAATAGTAAATAGAAAACAAAAATAAAAATAAACAGATCTTTAGTAAAAATATTCATTTTCATGACATAAATGAAAGAAAACATGAATGCTTCGAGTATAATGAGCTAATCACGCAAGAAAAGGTTTTTTTTTATAATGAGATTCTTTTTCTTTAAGTTACCTGCGTACAATTCCGCCACACACTTCTCAGATATAATCAGACGATTTTCATTAGATTAAATGTTCCAAATAAACTACGTTTATCACAACATTTACAAAAGCGAATAGTCTTACACACACCATATGCACTTGCATATACACCTAAGGGGTCAAACTCTCATACAAAATCCACGTACCATTGACCCCTTGCAACTGCACGAGGCTTGTAAGCGTGCGACCATTACTGTGTTAACAACGCAATATAAAAGAATACAATCATACTTTCACTAAATAAGTCATAGAAAACTTAAAGATACGTGCTGTATATTGCATATAAAAGGACACATAGCCATGTAAATATACGTTTATCTAAAGTTGCATATGGATAGCAAGAGCGACAGTTGTGTACGAATACATCATAAATATCATAATACTTATATTGCAGCAGAAACCATATTGCACAAATTGTTAATTAGGTCAATAAACTACCTACTTCCATACAATTTGTCCCAGTAAGCAAGTAGGTATAGAATCTATACACCTATTCCAGTATGAAGACACGTCAACTACACATTTACTTTTAACGAAGCCCATCAAAACATTTAAAAACTGCATACTAATGCTATCCTTGCCTTTCTATGCCACGTTACCCGTGCGGCGACAAAATTCAAATCGACCGAAATTGAGAATACAGACTGCTGTATCCTCAATTCAAAGTTCCACTACCAATTTATACTTTCACCTCATATCGACATTAGCAAAGAAGGTTCGGTCGATTTGAATTTTGACGCCGCACGGATAACGAACGAATATACTGATATTGCAACAGCCTCGTTCCTTGATTTCTTAAGTAATAGGTGCATTTTCGTTGATTTTAAATGTCTAGGCGGTAGAGTCGTGGTTAGATGGGTTGGGGATGATGGCGGAACCCTGTTGTTGGTCGCGAAGCCGCCTTAACTCGCGAGCCTGGTTGTCAAGCTTGGCTTGTAGTGTCAACTCTCTCTCCCTTAAGCATTTTATCTCGTTCTGCCAACTCTGAAAAAGACAGTTGAAGAATTAAATGGCTAGCTAGGCAGGAGTTTTCATACTGTGAGTCGTGACGCTCTTTTAGGAACGTCATGAGACGATAGTTACGAATATGTAGGTCCCTGCGCGAGAGTTATATAACTTATATACGTCTATTTAACCCTCGACGAAAAAGAGGGGTGTTATAAGTTTGACCGCTATGTGTGTGTGTCTGTCTATGTGTCATTTTCTTTAAGGGCGTCGCAAAACAACCCGTAAACCCGGTGGACCCCTGTCATAGTAGGTTGTTCTTCGACACTTGTATCGTTGCATGCAGATCGTAGATGTCGCAGAACTTAGACACTGTTCCACAAGACACATGTCAATACCTAGTTTGGGGGTCGGAATGTAAGATTATTCATCGACTAACTAAACAATTGAAAATATGTTACCTATATATTTAACATTAGAGTATGTGACTAGTTTAGTTAACCCTTCTATTCTTCAATTGCAATAATTGTAAAAATAGGGTAAAGTCGTGGTAGTGGATTGACCTATTGGCCTCTCAAACAGAGGGTTGTGGGTGCGAACCAGGGCACGCACCTATTGATTTTTCCAAAATTATATTTACAATTTGTAAGAGCTTTATGGTGATGGAAAACATCATAATGAAACCTGACACACTTGCGAAAAAATCAATGGTGTGTACGATATTCCCAATCCGGTCTAAGCTCGCGTGGAAACTATGACTCGAGCCCTCCTATTCTGAGAGGACGCCTGTGTCCTGCAGTGGGACGTATATAGGCCGAGCAGATTACGGGATGAGGTTGAGGTAAGGTTGAACGTGTCGTTTTGAGCTATCGAGCACACGCAGGTAAGGTGTCACTTAAATGTACGTGTACTTTTGAGCCTGTTCGTAATTTAGCCGTGTAATGCTATTCTGCTTTATTAATAAAAAAGTACTTTGAGTAAGTATGTATAATGCAGCTAAATTATGAACAGTAGCGAGTGGTTTAACAATTTCGGTTCGCAATCGATGGTAAGTACTTACAATATTCTGCTTCAATAGATCCAGCTTATCGTTTTTCAGCTTGCACACTTCGACCCTCAACTGCTCGGCGTCAGCTCTTGGTGGCGGCATTGGCTCGCCGCGCGTATTGGCGCCCGCTTCAGCTGAAGACATTGATTCTAGTCCCGTGTCACTGTCCACATACACGCCACCTGGAATTATAGGGATTGATGTTAAGTAAACGGTAGATAACCTAAGTGGTACATCGTTGTCATTTTAAGCTACACACCAATTAAATACATAAGATGTGTATTATCTCCTATTTGGAATGAACTGTATACAGTTTTAAACAATGAACGCTTATTTTTTTCTAAATATAAAACCCTATCCATCCACTATATAATAGTTAAAAACCAAAATGACATCAAAAGTACGTAAGTATAAGAAATAGATTGTATTCGTGCATCTATGAACAAATCTAGTTTAGTGTTTCATTGGTAAATTTTCCGCGGCAATTCAGGATAACTTACAATATTTTGCTTTGTTTATCTAAACTACCACAAACATGCTTGAATACAACAGCAACTACTCTACAGGTCTATGATTCAGCCTACAGGACTAACCTGTTGCACATTTACCACAACTCAGCCAGTCCTTGTCGTCTATTTGAAGAAAAAATCCAATTCAATCATAAACGACGCAAAATTGAGAAAAATACATTTGAAAATGTGTAGGCTAGGCAATAAGATGAAGTAAGTACTTAATGATTTAATGAACTATACTATATTCAAATGGCGAAACTGTAATTATCAAGTTTTCACCACAAAGGATCCCACAACTACATTTCTAAAACAAATAATTAATGGTAAATTTTATTTAAAACTCGTTTTAAATGCACAAATTCTAGCCAAATTAAATCTTATTTCAGTCAAAAGTACTAGGCGCTCATAGCTTACCAAGAGGGTCTAAGTCCACAGAGTTGAGGCTAGAATCGTCGCTATGGTCGTGCATAGGCGGTCTTGGGCCGGCAGCGCGAGAAGTCACGTCAGGACTCGACGCGTCAGAGCCGCCAGCGGACCGCACGGAAACCGCACTCGCCGACGATGACGCAACTGACGCTTTCGAACGACCGCTCTGCAAATACATAAGCTGTAATTTAGAGAAAACATACATATAAATTACTAAATAGTTCGCATGAATTTGTATCTCTGCATAAACGAGCAAAATGAAACATGTCGAAAACAAGTTCGAGGTAGACAAACAATAATAATTTGAAAATTACGACCCTTTTCGATAACGAGTGCGACAGTAAAGAGTTGGAAATGGACGAAAGAAATCATAATCATAATCATTTATTCATAAAAAACGAGGTACTAATATTTTGAATACAACTTTCTGTCATTTTCAAGCATTGTTTTTTTAGTCAAAGTTGTAAAGTTTATTGTCGTACTTAATTGAACAGAAACCAATTGAAATGACCTAATAATCATTTTTAAGATATGTAAAACTAATAACTGTAGGTAACTCTGATCTTTTGTGTAATAGCATGGGAGTCGTCAGTTAAAAGACAATGAGATGAGGCAGACTTTACCATAAAAACTCAAGTCAAATCTACATAAATGATATAAATCTTACATTAGGAGTAGGCGTATCTTGCAAACTGCTCATTTTCTTATTTAGAACATTTTTGCTGCTATCACCAGAGAGATTTGTGTCTACGCTCGGTGACCTGAAACAGTTGACACGGGCAATTGAGAACCTATTTGGTAAAAAATATATAAAATAAATAAGCATTTCTAGAGCCGATTACAAGACTGTCATATTGTCATCGTTGACAATGCTTACCTCACTTTAGATATCGCCTTCTTCACGGTGTCAATAAACCTTGTACTGGGTCCCTCTTGCTTCGGGGTACCTTCAGGCTGCGGCGACACGGCCCCTGGTTCAACTCTCACCCCCGTACCAAGGAATTCGATGGTCTTTTTCTTTAAATCGTCAGCCAAGTTCTGCAGCAGTGACGCTCGCGTCCTCAGCTCGAGTTGAGCGAACTTATTGGCCTTGTAACAAGCGTTCTCAGCGTTTATGAGCTTTGTAAGGAGGAATTCTTTTAACTCTCGACCTTTGCGGAAAATCGGCGGCTGAGGGAGAGTCGGCCCGAAAAATGGTACGTCTCCACGAGCGGTGACGGCCACCTTGTACCTGTAATCAAGTTAGATTTACCATTAACATTCAGTGTTATGAAACAGTAGCGTGAAGTGGACATTTTCGTTAGGCAACCCAAAGAGTGAGTTCAATTGTGACATCTCGTGGCTAATGCATACTTACATACAAGCCTTGCTGTACTTATCATCACTGACGCCATTTAAAAATGTAGGCGACCAGGTGGGATTTGATTTGTAGCATTCGAACATGGCGGATGTAGACAATATCTAATTTTGCTATTTCTGTTTCTTTGGCTCGTTGAAGTATAATTTTGATAGTGTTTTATGCGGCGATTAACCTTAACAGTGAACAGTTATCACAAAATTCTATATTTCTCTCGTGTCTGGCATTTTTAATGCGCAAGTTGTCTCCACGTGGTTTCTGGAATTTTACTATCAAGTTGCAAAAACTACAATCACCGTGCAACGTCCCTCTCAAAGAGAGTTTACCTTGACACTGGCGAAATTGTCCTAGTAATTAGGACAGAAAAACCATATCTTAAAAGAGAAAGAAGAAGAAGGCGACCAGGTGAGAATTGAGTAGTAACAGCGCCACAGTATGATGTACGGTCGGCCAAATAAGTGGTCTATCAATTTCCTATCAAATGAATATAAAATAAATAAATAAATATCATGGGACACTTGACACCAATTGACCTAGTCCCAAACTAAGCAAAGCTTGTACTATGTGGACACTAGGCAACGGATAAACAACTTATATAGATAAATACACATATTATATACACATTAAACATCCAAGACCCGAGAACAAACATTCGTATTATTCATACAAATATCTGCCCCGGCCGGGATTCGAACCCCGGACCTTAAGCTTCGTAGTCAGGTTCTCTAACCACTTGGCCATCCGGTCGTCTAAAGTCGAACTTTCACGTTGACAGACGCGTCTATTGGCATTATTGTTTTATGACATGCAAACGATTATCAACTTTAGGGTGGTAGACCACATATTTGGCTAATGGTACCATAACAAAAAGTAAGCGGTAACTAATGTAAATAACAGAAGACAACCGCTACTAAATTGATGGCCAAACGTTTGCTACGGTCACGGCTAACATTTCATGTTTAATTAAAGTACATTGTGCGTGAGGTTTTTTCCTCACGATTTTTACAAAAATACGAGGAAAAACTTAAAAAACAGCACTTGAGTGCCGGTAATGAGTAACCCTTCCAGCAACATCTGAAAGGCCTTTCGCATTTCTCCTTAAAATTACTTTCCCTCAAATCTGTGCCAAGGCATAATACAACCTGGAAGAGGCCCGACTAGCGCACCTACTATAACTGTTCGTAAAAAGCTTTCTAATTACGGCAAGGAGATTCGTTTGCATATAAATTACAACAGAAATTTCCATTCCCCTTTTCCGAGCCATTTTCACGACTTCTTGATGCAAATAATGTCTCTGTGCGTTGTTGCGAGGCAACACAAACTTTATGTTAAACAAGTCACTTGAGAAGCAACAAATGTAATGTAACGGGAATAAGAGAAACTTCTTGGAAGGGAAATGGAAAAGACATTGCGTCTAACTCGGGAAATATTTAATGTTAAGCTATTATGAAAATAACAACAGAACAGTGAAAATCGAGGTAGGTTGTAGGTACTTAATTGAACTCCTGATATTTAAAACCATAGTCAAAAGATCATTTTGGCGCAACAAAAATTTCTTACATGGTCTTACAGGTGGACTCCTTTGAATGAAAAGCTATAATATCTAAGTTCTAGTTTACTAATGCCTACCTGGTCTCCCCGCCGGCAGTTTCCAAGGGTGTGACGACTATGAACGCGTGAAGGAAATGGATGCGATCATGTCTGGCGTAAAAGGAGTTGCCTTTTCCTGAAAAAAAAAAATTAACCACATTATGATAGTGAACAATATTAATCAATAAATTCAAGAGAGTTAGTTATAAAGCTTATGAGTCAAGTCACGTGATTTGTAAAAGCTTTCTAAAAAGTTACCAAAATAGAGAGAACTAATAGATTTCACAAGATAAAACTTTCTTCAGGGTACCTAATCTAAATGGGC
>NC_133495.1:14240428-14274128 GCF_025370935.1 Choristoneura fumiferana
ACCTGCGTACGCTCTTTGTTCAACGGGTAAAAGAATTTTTAGCCGCGCGTAATCTAAAACCTGAAAAATTTCTTCAACATGCAACGGAAATATTCGAAGGAGACGCCCTTCACTGGTTCCGTTCGGTTAAGGATTCCATAGATAACTGGCATGACCTCTCTACACAGCTCATAGAAGTATTTTCTCAGCACGATTACG
The DNA here is from genome assembly GCF_025370935.1 of Choristoneura fumiferana. Lineage (NCBI taxonomy): Eukaryota > Metazoa > Arthropoda > Insecta > Lepidoptera > Tortricidae > Choristoneura > Choristoneura fumiferana. The sequence continues at coordinate 14,240,627 of NC_133495.1, forward strand.
ACTACAGATTAAAATCGGAAATTCGCGCGCGTACTCAGGGCGAAAGCGAGAATATAACGATTTATCTCTCAATTATGCACGGCATGTTCTCAAGGCTAACCGTGCCATTTACCGAAGAAGAACAATTAGAAATTGTTCTACATAACATTCGGCCGTGCTTCGCTACTGTCATAGCCACGGCGGAAAAAATAGATAATTTAAATACCTTGCGTAAACTTTGCCATAACTACGAAGTGGTTCATGCGCGTATGTCCCAATTCCGCGAACCTCCGCGAGCGAATTCGGATACGCTCGCGCCAGAATTCGCTTACAATAAACAATCGTCTTTCCTAAACTCTCCAAAGCAACCATATCAAGGGAAAAATTCCCCAGGTAACAACGCCAGTGCACATAATTTCTCTAATTATAAAACCCGCTATCCGGTTAATGCAATCAGCTCGCAAAATAACAACAATAATAATATAAAACTATTTTGCCCGCGTTGTCGCACAAACACTCATACATTACGAAGCTGCAAAGCGCCTCGTACGATAGTCTGTTTTAAATGCGGATTGCCGGGCGTTAAATCTATTAATTGCTCTAAATGCAATAATAAAAAACCAGTTCCTACAACCTCAACTTCAAAAAACTGAAGGCGAGGCGATCCAGTGATCACAGTCTAATAAAAGAAAATAACTGGTCACAATGGCTTAATTATGTTTCAAATTTTTTAATTCATATAAAGTGGCCACTGTATCGCCTCAACCCTCTATTGTAGACTCGCGACCTTTTGTAAAGGTATCTATTACGGACTAGAGGTATCGGCTCTGCTCGACTCTGGTTCCGCTGTTACTATTATAGGTAACAATTTTCACAATAGATTACTTGAAAGGGGACATCAACTACTAATCGACGACTCTGTGCGTGTAACAGCCGCGGGCGGCCAACATCTAGATAGTGTAGGATATTCGACCTGGACTTGACCTTTGAGTCTATAACTCACACTGTAAGGTCATATGTAGTTCCGGAATCCTCACTTCGCTCATTCTAGGTGTTGACTTCTGGCGCACCTTTAAAGTTTGCCTAAATACTTGTATAGTATTGGGGTAAGCGAATGCGCCATCAAGCACACAGAGCAAGTCGAGGGTTCCCAAACTCTTATGTCCTATAGTCACTTAACTGAGTCTCAACGCGTCCAGCAGATAACATCATAAGCCAATTTAACAGCATTTCTTACGAACGGATAGGTTTAGGTCGAACTTCGTTAATAACACACAATATAGATACCGGCGACACTGAGCCGATACGCCAAAGATTTTACCGCATGTCTCCTGAGAAACTTAGAATTATTAACGAACAGGTCGACGAAATGCTACAGCTTGACGTAATCGAACCTTGTGAAAGCGCTTGGTCATCGCCAGTACTTTTAGTAAACAAAAAGAACGGCAAGCCTAGATTTTGTTTAGACAGTAGAAAACTTAACTCAGTAACTAAAAAGGACGCATATAGCTTACCGTACATTTCGGAAATTTTAGATAACCTTAGAGATGCTAAGTTCCTTACTAGCATCGACCTTTCTAAAGCTTTTTGGCAGATACCCATTAATCAGCGGGATAAAACGAAAACAGCGTTTTTCGTACCGTCAAGGGGCACTTTTTGTTTTAAAACTATGGCTTTTGGCCTAACTAACGCGCCGGCTACACAGCAACGTTTAGTCGATAGTTTGTTCGGCCCCGAATTTGAAATGAAAGTTTTCTGTTACCTCGACGATATAGTCTGTGTTAGTAATTCATTCGAGGACCACGTGACATTACTTCTGCGCGTCCTAACTAAATTAAAAACAGCTGGTCTAACTATCAACTTTGAGAAAACTCAGTTCTTCAGGGACAGTCTCAAATACTTAGGTTACGTTGTAGACGCTCAAGGGCTGCGTACAGACCCAGAAAAAGTAAATGCAATCGTAAACTATCCTAGACCAACTTCAAAAAAAGAGGTAAAACGTTTTCTGGGTACCGCCTCTTGGTACCGCCGTTTCGTTCCCAACTTTAGTACTCTGGCAGGGCCTTAAATATTTTAACTTCTAATAAAAAGAAAGCCCTCCATTTCAGTGGACGCCAGAGGCCGAACAGGCATTTTTAAAACTTAAAGCCTGCCTTGTAACAACTCCGGTTCTTTCTTGTCCCAACTTTGATTTACCGTTCGAAGTACACACTGACGCTAGTGACTATGGCGTCGGCGGTATGTTATGTCAAAATATAAACGGCCAGGAGCACCCGGTCGCTTATATGAGTAGGTCATTAACAGGCTGTGAAAAGAATTATAGTGTAACTGAACGGGAAACCTTAGCCGTACTAGTAGCCTTAGAACACTGGCGCTGTTACTTGGAAAACGGAAAAACATTCAAAGTTTATACCGACCATTCATCCTTGAAATGGTTCCTTTCTCTTAATAACCCAACCGGACGCCTAGCCCGTTGGGGCGTAAGATTATCTTCTTTCGATTTTGAGATTTTACATCGTCGCGGCAAAGATAACGTTATACCTGATTCGTTATCAAGATCCGTGCCGGTGTCGGCAATAACTATTGCTAACTCGTATCTCAATTCGCAAGACAAATGGTACTTAGACTTGTATAATAGCTGTGTAAACACACCGCAAGGTTTCCCCAATTATAAAATTGTAAACAATTCCTTATATAGACTTACTAAGTCAGATACTAGGTTTAACAATGAGTTCGCGTGGAAAGAGGTTGTGCCAGCGGAATTACGCGAACAAATTATAAAAGAAAATCATGCAGAACCAACAGCCGGACACTTAGGCGTTTTCAAAACCTATCACCGTATAGCACTCAAATACTTTTGGGTAGGCATGTATAGAGACGTAACAAAGTTCGTTTCCTCTTGCGACACTTGCATCGCTTATAAACATCCTACGCACGCGACACTAGGTGAAATGGGAAGGCCTAAACAGTGCTCGAGGCCCTTTCAAGCCCTAGCCTTGGACTTCGTCGGTCCATTGCCCACTAGTCGTAAACAAAATAGTTACTTGCTCGTGGTTACTTGTATTTTCTCAAAATATTGTTTCTTATTCCGGTACGTAACGCAACTGCGGCAATCGTAGTCAAACATTTAGAAGATTCCATTTTCTTAGTTCACGGAATACCGCAAACCATTTACATGGATAATGCGTCACAACTAATTAGCCGCGAACTAAAAACATTTCTCAATAAATACAAGGTGCCTAACCAGTTTTTAATAGCAAAGTACAGTCCACATATTAATAATACGGAACGCTACAATAAAACTATAATATCCTGCGTCTCCACCTTTGTTAACGACGACCATAGGACTTGGGACGTCAACATACCTAAAGTACAATTCGCTATAAATAATTCTGTGAACGAGGTAACCGGTTATACTCCTTCCTTCCTTGTTTACGGCAGAGAGTTAGTGACTTGTGGTTCACACTTCGTTGATAACGATTTGGGGAATGAAATACTTTTTCTACCTCGCGATATTTACGCACAAACATGGGTTTCTTGACCCATATATTTGATAAAGTTCAACACTCACTTTATAACGCACATCAAAAAAACATTGCGCGTTACAACTTACGCCGAAAACCGGCTGAATTTAATGTGGGAGACTTGGTCTGGAAGCGCACGTATTTCTTAAGTGATAAGTCTAAATACTTTAGCAAAAAACTTGCACCAAAGTTCGTTAAGTGTAAAATAACTAAAAAAGATCTCCACTCGTTTTCGAACTACAGGATCTTTCTGGTAACGATTTAGGTGCATGGCATATTAAAGATTTAAAATTAACACCGGGCGGCAGGTAGCGTCTGCGCACATTAAATAAATAATGCATTACTTGCTTCCTTATCAATGTAGGTACTAATTACATAATGCATCTGGACGGGCGATCAGCTGTCGCGCGCCGTCACATCAGTCTCCATTTAGCATCGGCGAATGCGCACGCGTGTTAATTTAATTTTTGTCTTATCACACTCCCTTATCACTTAGACGCACGGTTCTATTTATAGAATCAAGTCATTTTAGCGCGCCGCCTCCGCGCGCACGTATAATAGCTGCACCTTTTGCACTATTATTTTCTTTAAATCTATGGCGCGTACATATTACTTGGTACACGCTAAACTAGTATAATCATTTGTCGCGGTCTGCCACTCATTATTATAATATTAATTGATCTGTCCTTAAGCCTTTACCCGAGAACTTGCAACTCGTTAAAAAGTATTTTAAAATTTGAATTACGGAACCCGTGCGGTTGGTAACACGTAAAATATGCCCTTAGCCTCTGTAATTCAAAACTCTAATGATTGGAACGGATGGTAATTTCAATCACAGATTTAATTAATGTCTATAATTATATTTTTATAATGCATATAACGTCCACCTTCCATTAACACATTTTATTCCCTTGACATAAGGGTCAACAAGCCTCTGTTGTTGTTGACCCGCCATGAGAGTAGAAGTATGATCATAGTATGAGAGACGACGTATGTAAGAGTTATGTCATAGAGTATTTTTTTTTTTTATTTTAACGAAATTTGCTATGAGGCTCAAATTTCTTTTGGAGGGACGGGCGTACTGTCACAATGCACATAGGCGATCGCTGACATCTTAGTTAGCTCAGTGTAAGCTAGATGGCGCTTACTTCAATAAGGGATCTCTGAGCAGAATGACGGACGAACTCTAGAGGTCGCCACCGTAGTTTTCCCTTGACTCATTTATTTACGTAATAATATGTATTTAATATATTTATTATTTACTTATTTATTTATAAAAGTAGGCATTTTATTACACTCATTTACTACACGAGTTTGTACGACTAAATATATCTATAACCAACTCACCCTTGACCGTTTTTGTCGGCCAAGGGGGGTGCTGTCGATCAGCTGTGACCGGGGAATTCTAACTGTAATATTCTCGCCTTAAAAGCTGAAGCACAGCTGTAAAACACACATTCAACAGCTCACACTACACTAAACAGCTTCCTCGAAAGCTCCATACGCCCAGACTTGGGCACCTCCGTACGGCTTCAACTTCCAAACCTTCGTACGGCTTACAACCTTTGTACGGCTTACAACCTTCGTACAACTTTCAAAGCTCCGTTCGGCTACAATTCTCACGGCTCAGGCGGCTCCTTTAACCTGACACTAAGCCCTGACGGCCTTAACTTCCGGAGTACTGCACATCCTTCCTGGCTCGTCCAAGACCCTGATCGCTCCTGCGTGGAACACTTGTCCAGGCTGCTCGTCCTGCCGCCCTAAGGCCCCTTTTGACCTCGGCACCGACGACCACTCAGCTGGACCAGGCCCCCCTGCTGTGGCCAGCCTCTTCGCTCCGGGTTCTTCTCTCCGACTCCAGGGAAGTGTAGGCCAGTGAGACCGAATAATCAGAACCACCTCTCAATAAAATCTCTTGAACTCACTACCTGAGATTCTCGTAATACTTTTACTTTTAATTTTGTCAAATTAGGCCTGTTATTTTTTGTGTTCAATATTTAATTAAAAAATTGTTAAAAAGTCTTATTGTTTTACTCAAAGAATAACTTACTAGGCCTCCTTTAAGGTCAAACCTCCCCTCAAGAGGTCTGCCCTGACAAGCTAGCGGGTGACCATAGGACTCTGTGATAAACGACACGACCGCATCGATTTGGACTCGTTTGTCGTTTTGACGAGTACTTTCGTAACCACTAACCAGGGGCATAAAGTACAGTCAGCAAAAAAAACTGATATTAGAAGAATTTTAAGAAAACTGTTACTGAACTGTTTACGGAACCCTACATGTACGAGTCCGACTCGCACTTGACCATTTTTTTTATTGTTCTGTGTCCGATTCGCACACACGACGAGTTGCTTAGCGGGCGACCTTCTATGTGGATCACTTGTTTTTTAAAACGAGTTGCTTAATAGGCGAACAACCTGTTTCGACCACACATAGTATAAGTACGTCGAATTGAAAGTGATTTTCTTTTGAGTTGCTTCAAATTCGTCATGTCTGTCTGTCTGTTCTGTGTCGTATGTCACAGCCATTTTTTTCCGAAACTATAAGAACTATACTGTTGAAACTTGGTAAGTAAGTAGATGTTTTCTGTGAACCGCATTAAGATTTAGACACAAATTAAAAAAATATATATTTTGGGAGTTATCCATACTTAGAACTGGTACTCAATGTTTTTTTCCATCAAACCCATACGTTTGGGGTGGGTGGGGTACCTATCTATGGATAGGTCTTCAAAAATGATATTGAGGTTTCTAATATCATTTTATTTTAAACTGAATAGTTTGCTCGAGAGACACTTCCAAAGTGGTAAAATGTGTGCGCCCCCCCCCTCCTGTAACTTCTAAAATAAGAGAATAATAAAACTAAAAAAAATATATGATTGTACCGAATTTCCACCGAAAATTGGTTTGAATGAGATCTAGTAAGTATCGAAAATACAAACTGAGACATGGATGACGCTGGAGCGGTGGTGTAGGGGTTATAGCATGCAGCACGGATTGCTGAGGACCTGGGTTCGATTCCCAGCGCTGGTTCTTTTTTCTGGTTTTTCTGTGTATCCATGTCTCAGTTTGTATTTTCGATATGGTTACACGGGATACCCGTAAAAGTAACAAATTTGGAGTTGGAATAAAAAATACAAAAAGACTCCAAAAAACCAATCATAATCTAGTAAGTACTTTTTTTTAATACGTCATAAATCGTAAAGTAAAGGAAAATTTAATATATGTTATTACTTGCTGGTACGGAACCCTTCATGTGCGAGTGCGACTCGCACTTGGCCGCTTTTTAGGCTAGTTGCTATATCGTCCAGATGATTTTACGACGAGTTGAAGCTGTAGACCAGTTGCGTTTACGACCATATGATAGCAACCCGCGAAACGGGCGAAACTAACAAGGTTCTTTGTAGGACTACGGAACGCTAAAAATTCAAAGCGCTGTTTCATTAAAGTAGTATGTACAGCAAAAACGTGTTATTTCCGATTCGATGATGTAAGTTGAGCTTTAAGCTAACCAATAATGTATTCAAGGTATTTTTATTTTTTTATACATTGTAATGAGAAAATAATTAATTTATTGAATCAGGCGTTACTTTGCGGAGGTCCATATCAATGGACTAAAAGAATTTCCTTGCTCACCCGCGACCTTACGATAGCTAAGCTTATGCAAAATATGCAGTTGTGTGTGTGTGGTGGGTATTATGCAGATCCTCCACCTCCACACTGTAAGAACACACACAAATCACACAAACCCATCTACCACCACCACCACACTACACTGTCAACAACTTATAATTAAGTACATGACTCAGGAGTGCGATGGGTCTAGAATTCTTCAATAAGGTATTGTCACCTTTTTTGATGAAGAGCTTCTGGCGTGGTACCCTCGAGTGTGACGGAATTAAATAACCTCTGGAGGACTACAAGTCACTATCACCCGCTCCGTGTGCCTTACACCTTACTTAATGTCTCCTGATTGTGGCCATCAGCTGTTTCGATGGAATATGCCATTCGGCCAGCAGGGCTAATACGAAACTCGAAACTCGAAGTTCGTGTCATGCGGTCCCTCTGACATTTATACTGTTTAATATGAGAGCGAGAGGGACGTTACGATACGAACTTCGAGTATCGAGTTTCGTAGTAGCCATGCTGTTCGTCCATTCCCGCGGAGTGTTTCGGCTCGTAAACAACATTGTGATAAGCTATCTGCATAGTGTGTGCGAGCTTTGTTTTGTGTCGGAATTTAGTGTGACGAAATTCCAAAGTTCTCGGGCGGATAGAATTCTGTTTGTCAAACCGACGCGATATACATAACCGTGAAGTTCTACTTAAAGTATTGTGAGTTTTGTAATTGGTGACATTTGGTTGAATTTATATGCGTAAAGTACTCTTCAAAAGTGTCTAGAGATCTAATCAGTGTGTTACGTCTTTCTGTCTGTCTGATCATCGTAGGTACTTGTTGATCCTGTTGTTTAAAAGCAGTGCTGCACCTTTGGAGAAAGGTATTGCTGACCGTCCATCTTACTATGTCAATAGGGAATATGTATGGAACACAAATTTTCTCCTTGGTAATTTAGTGATAAAAACTAGTAAATGCGTCAGAAACGTTAGGCAATGTGGCCTCAGGTGCCTCAGGTCAATGAACCTTCAAAAATTAGAACAAAAATGTGTGAAAATCTAGTGATAATGTAATGAAAAACAATGAAAAGGGTTCGCATGTGCCATACTGCTAGAGGGGTTAAGTTAATGTACGACTTGTTAATGCACGAGCAAAAAATGCACGGCATGATAACCCGTGCTTGTGTACATTTGTTTTTCGTGTACACCGAATATTAATAAATTTAGTAGAAAATAACTTAATTTGGACTAAACACAAATCTATGGTCATTCGAATCTAATGGATTCAGTCAGATTATCACATCGTACATTAGGTACAGCACGCGCAATATTTTGTACGCCGTGATAATGCGCGACCATGATATTGTACGGCATGATAATCGGAAGCAATATATCTAATGCTTCGGATTATCATGTCATACATTATTGCGCGTACATTCCGAGTTGTACATTATTGTTTCTCCTGCTAGAGGTGGACATTTTCCATATTGCCGCCTATAGGTACTGTATTTCAATAAAAATATTTAATACTTATTTCTTATTTATAGTAGAACAAAAATTGAAAAATAAAGTGTATTGTATAGACAGGTACTTCTTATTTCTCCAACCTTTATTTGGGTACTTTTTTGGCGAACTGAGTCACCCTAACAGGCTCCGCTAAAAGCTTTCGATTCGACGCAACGTCAAACCAGTGCTTAAGTGCACAAAGGAATGTTGTGAAATGCTCTCAAAAAACAACTCCGAGGCCACGAGGGCCCTCCTCTTTGTGCGAGGATCCTCTAACCTTGGACCGAGGGCCGGTGCCCTCGTTGCGCGTGTAGGGTTGCCATACGCAAGGATCTGTCTGGACATGTCCGGATTTTCGACCCTTTGTCAGGATTGCGGCCGGACTTGCCAAGTGTCGGGATTTTTAGAAATGACCTCATTGAAAAAAATTTAACATTTGTTTTCATGATACATTTATTACTTACACCGTTTTTAGGGTTCCGTTCCTCGAAAGGATAAAACGGAACACTTATAGGATCACTTTGTTGTCCGTCCGTCCGTCTGTCAAAATAATTTTTCTCAGGAACACGTGGACGTATCAAGATGAAATTGATATCGATTGCTCAAATCTGCGGTGCCTTGAAGCCCTGAAAAAATCAAACTTCTAAGTCAACGCAATCAAAAGTTACAGTCATTAAACAACGTATTTCCATAAATAGCATGCACTGAAAACCCATATTCCACGGAATCAATTTACAGGTTGACTCAGGTAATGACTCCACGACAACTTATATCTGGCAACTGATAATATTCTTCGGAAGACACATTAACGACATGGGATTGAGAAAGAATCCCGAATATCTCAGGAATACAAGAAGTAGATACAAAATACCATTCAGAAATAGTAAAGCAGTACGAAAGCACTTCTCATACATTGGACCCAGGCTCTATGATAAGTTATCTGTTGAGCTGCAGGAGCTGTTAGAAGTGCTGAAAAATCGTAGTACTGCATGTGACCATAATCCTTTGCATTAAATATAAATAGTTTAATCACTAAAAGTAAGAAGTTTATTTTCTTCTCTTTTTCGGAATTTCACACTTTTTACCAGAATTTATTTCCCTGACTGTGTTTGGCTTTCCTCTAAATTGGTAACAACTAACATATAATTTATATTTACAAATAGTTTATAATTGATGTATTTATTTCTTTACGAAGAGATATACATACACTAATATATTATTATTATTTTGTTTTTCTACTAAATTTTTGACACTAACCAAAGCTCAAAAGCGGCGATCGATTGCTCTCTCAGAATGATGACGCTTCTATGTAACTAGCCCTAACACAGGCCTTGGTCTTTTTGGGCTGTTACTGCACACTTGTCTCTAAACGCTTATCTGGATCAGTATCACAATAAGTCTTAATATTAGTGAAATACTAACTGTATCAATGTTGTTGAATGAATAAATAAAAATAAATAAATAGGGCACTTCCAGTTGTCCTAGAAACTATTATAACACAACCAACTAGAAAATTCTGAAAATCTTGATTTTTTTGTCTGTAAAATTGTAAATATTAATGACCAATTTAATCTGACCCCACACATTTTGGCTTAAGAGTTGGGCTCTGCATACACTGGATTATTAAATCACTCGGAAAAATCGAGAAATGTATAATCTTCAAGACACGATTCCCGTTTACATACCTATAAATGTGCACGGAACCCTCGGTGCGCGAGTCCGACTCGCACTTGCCCGGTTTTTTATGAGTGAAATGATAATTTAAGTAGTAACTAATCAACAAAATTAATACTTAATATTATATTGTTTGAAACGTGCAAAAAGTTTCTAAATTCTTTCTACCACCGGAAAGAGGCTCAGTGCCCTTAGCGTAAGTTTTCGGTTACAAAATAAGTCTCGATCGCCTTCGCGTTTAAATCTCAATTTGTATGGAAACACGCACATCGCAAACGTTCCGCTAGAGGCGCTGTTCGTGTTTCCATACAAATTGAGATTTTAACGCGAACGCGATCGAGACGTATTTTTTAACCGAAAACTTACACTAAGGGCACAGCCATCTTGTTTTGCTGTGAGTCCGTGGACCGCAGCGCTGCGCCGGCACGTCCTTCAACCTACTTACGTCAAATCTCTGTTACGAGAAATGTCAGGACTTTTAGGGTGGTTTCAGGATTTTTGGCAGGACTTTTCATTTTTTCATATGGCAACCCTATGCGCGTGGGAGTAAAGTACCTATTTGCAAAATTTCGCAAGATTTTGAGTACGTAAGTGTACTTAAGATATTAAGCTCCTGTACTACAAGTTGACATTTGCCACCCATATTTTTACAATGAAAAACAAAATTTTTTTTTACCGTGGCTATTGTTAACCCCCGACGCAAAAAGAGGGGTGTTATAAATTTGACCGCTATGCGTGTCTGTGTATCTGTCTGTCTGTCTGTGACACCGTAGCTCTTAAACGGTTGGACCGATTTGAATCCGGTTTTTATTATTTGAAACCAGGTTTTCTAGCGATGGTTCTTAGACATGTTCCATAAAAATCGGTTCAGCCGTTTTTAAGATATTGAACTTTGAAGTGACTAAGTAGGGAGTTTTCCAACATGTTGCTGGTTAGGTTAGGTTATCTGTAGGTATCGCTTACTATTTGCGTTGTACAATAAAGATTCATTATATTGTATTGTATTTATTGCGACGACCGGATGGCCAAGTGATTAGACAACCTGACTACGAAGCTTGAGGTCCCGGGTTCGATTCCCGGCCGGGGCAGACAGATATTTGTATGAGTTTAATGTGTATTTAAGTATGTATTTATCTATATAAGTATGTTTATCCGTTGCCTAGTGTCCATAGTACAAGCTTTGCTTAGTTTGGGACTAGGTCAATTGGTGTCAAGTGTCCCATGATATTTATTTATGTGATTGTACTCGTATCGTTCAGCCGTTTAGGCTACAGGGAGGACCAATGAAATACATATCTCTAGAGTCGAGGTCTCGAGTCTCACCCTGGCAAGTCAAGGGCAAAGATAAAAAATATATACACGGCCTTAATGTTAAGTGCATAAAGTCGTGTATACATATTTTTGTAACTTTGGCCGTGTCGATATCTTTGCCCTTGACTGTACGTGATTCTGTTACACTCGAGAAATAATTTCATTCAAAAAGAAAAACATTCGAACTGTCAGCTAGAAAATACCTTGGATCATGCTCAAAGCCGTGGTGTCCTAGCTTTGACCTATCGCCTCTCAAGCAGAGGGCCGTGGGTTCGAACTCCGGCTCGCACCTCTGAGTTTTTCGAAATTCATGTGCGGAATTACATTTGTAATTTACCACGAGCTTTGCGGTGAAGGAAAACATTGTGAGGAAACCTGCACAAACCTGCGAAGCGATTCAATGGTGCGTGCGAAGTTCCCAATCCGCACTGGGCCCGCGTGGGAACTATGGCCCAAGTTCTCTTGTTCTGAGAGGAGGCCTGTGCCCAGCAGTGGGACGTATATAGGCTGGGATGATGATGATGATGCTCAAAACAACAAGTAGCGAGGGTGCATGCAGTATCCCTTAGTAGTCCGCAGGTGCATATTGTGTGCATCGCTGAGTGCATTGCACTAACTAAACTAAAATACTGCATCGCTGCGCAGGCGCCAGTTGCCATCCAAAGTCCTACAGTGCGATCACGGTACAGAGACCGTTTTTTGCCTCCGTCTGCGAGTAACGGACTGTGCAGTGATGCCGCGTTGCATTGGCACGTTGTAGCGTTCGGTTGTTTTGGCGATAAATAAACGCTGCGTTATACGCAATGCGTTTGACGCACATCAATTTTATCCTACTAATTATTATAAATGTGAAAGTTTGTGAAGATGTTTGGATGTTTAAATAAATAAATAAATATTACGGGACAATTCACACCAATTGACCTAGTCCCAAAGTAAGCTTAGCAAAGCTTGTGTTATGGGTACTAAGCAACGGATAAATATAATTATATAGATAGATACATACTTAAATACATATTAAACACCCAAGACCCGAGAACAAACATACGTATTTTTTATACAAATATCTGCCCCGACACGGGAATCGAATCCGAATGTTTGTTACTCAATCACGTGTAAACCGCTGAACCGATTCTGATGAAATTCGGTATACAGATAGTTTGAGTCCCGGGGAAGGACATAGGATAGTTTTTATCCCGGAAAATTGCATAGTTCCCGTGGGATAGCGATAATCGAATAATGCATGCGCTTGCGCTGCGCTCACCGCCTACGACAATGTTCGGTAGTTAGATTATCTGATGCAAATTGATGTTCGTCAAACGCATTGCTTTTAACGCAGCGTTTACCGCATAAAACGATCGCTTAATTAGCGACTAGCGAATTAGCTCGTTGAAGAGGCAGTACCCTTAGTGTAAGTTTTCGGTTACAAAATACGTCTCGATCGCTTTCGCGTTAAAATCTCAATTTGTATGGAAAGACGAACATCGCAAACGTTTCGCTAGAGGCGCTGTTCGTGTTTGCATACAAATTGAGATTTTAATGCGAACGCGATCGAGACGTATTTTGTAACCGAAAATTTACACTATTTGTATTTGTGTTTGTATTTATTTGGTGTTAATTAAATAAATGAAAACCAGAAAGTGGTTTGCTCAGAATCGAGAGTAGAATTGATTACACTAGGTTTTAAATTAGGTTGTGTTTGTGTTTTAAAATCCTTTTTTTATTGCGCCCAGACTAAAAGTTACGACTGCAACATGCGCCAATTAAATATTTTAGCGGGGTTGCATACAATTTCGATAATTTAATGCTGGCCGTTTTGCTGTCAATGTGTGATTTTCTTCTAAAAACGTCAAAGCGCAACTGACAAGTACAAATTATAAGTGTAGAGTTAGAAATGAAGTAGAATTACTGACTAAGCAAAACATACGAATATCTTTTAAAATTATGATGGTATTCAAAAATAAATGCAATCAACTGACTTAAAATGAAAAAATATTTTTAATATTTTTGGGGTGTCAGGTTTTCAGTTATTTTATTTAATTAACACCTTGTATATAAAGATTGTTTTTTTGGAATCTTTTGTATTTTTTATTTCAATTCCAAATTTTACTTTACGGTCATCCGTAAAACCGAAATTGAAAATACAAACTGAAATATCATCATTATATTTCAGTTTGTATTTTCAATTTCGGTTTACGGGATGACCGTAAAAGTAAAAATTTGGAATTGAATAAAAAATACAAAAAGATTCCAAAAAAACAATCTTAATTTGATTGCTTAGAAACGATATCTCTTGTCCGGGTGAGCGGTTAGTTCCAAAGGAATGCCGAAAAAGTTTGAGGGCTTACGGCATAGATGTCGCTAGCGTCGCTGCTTAAGTGACTAAGTAAGAAACACAAGCTGAGATATGAGGTGCATAGGGAAATTCGTGTCGGTACCGTTGACCATCAGTGGTGTAGCGGTATAGCACGCGGTACGGATTACCGAGGACCTGGGTTCGATTCCCAGTGATGGTCTTATTTTTCTGTTTTTTCTGTGCATCTATATTTCAGTTTGTATTTTCAACCTTGTATATAGCCACTACTCGTCTCGTACAATACATACATAATTATCAGTGAGTGATTTCACTTGATGGTGCATTGAAAGTCACACGTCTTACTTTGCCCGTTTTCCATCAGCCAATGCCCGAGGGGATGGCTGTATGCAAACTGCGGCCGAATGCTGTGCAAAAGGAATTCCGAATGTTCTTATTGCGTCTCCGTCAAGGCTTAGAAAGCCGGGTTCGACTCATGTAAAGAACAAACTTATTTTAGAAAATCTTTTTGATTAAGTGTAACAGCCGCGGTGGCCTACTGGTTTGAGCTATGGCCTCAAAAGCAGATGACTTTGTTTTGTATTAGTTCCTGTACCGTTATCTGGAAGAGATCGCTCTTAAGCGATAAGACCGCCTATTGTCTTACCGCTTTTGTGTCTGTATAAAATTATTGTGCTTACCTATTTACTGATTTGTGGTGCGCAATATTTCTATTGTATTGTATTATTATTGTATTTTTAGTTCAAGCCCCGGCTCGCACCTCTGAGTTATTCGAAATTCTTGTGTGAAATTCAATGGTGTGTGTGAAGTTGTCAATCCTCACTCGGCTCAAGACCTCTCATTCTGAGAGCAAGCCTGTGCCCAGCAGTGGGACCTGTATAGCCTGGGATGAAGATGATGATGAGAACTTACCTACACGTAGTCACACTTATTATTCTGGGTCAAAAACTTAAATTAAACTAGAGGTTCAGAACCGCGACGATAACAATATCATGAGATTTGTCAATCCTCACTCGGCTCAAGACCTCTCATTCTGAGAGGAAGCTTGCTCCCAGCAATGGGACCTGTATAGCCTGGGATGAAGATGATGATGAGAACTTACCTACACATAGTCACAGTTATTATTCTGGGTCAAGAACCTAAACTAAACTAGAGGTTCAGAACCCCGACGATAACATATCATGAGATTTTAATGTTCTCACCAAAACTCGCTTGATTGCATGTAAAAAACCGCATGAACTCGATCTATCTGTTTGAGAGCTACAATGACACAGACAGACAAACAACACACAGACAGATATCGGCCCCTTTTTGTGTTGGGAATTAAAAAGTTAGTGAAATTATTCTAATAATTATTGCTATGTAAGTATCTATATATAATATACATATATCTTATACCTTTAAACGAGCGTTTGTTATACATATATATATGTATACATATATACATATGTCGGGGATCTCGGAAACGGCTCCAACAATTTCGATGAAATTTGGTAGATATATGTGGGGGTTTTCTGGGATGAAGGAAATCGATCTAGCTTGGTCTTATCTCTGGGAAAACGCCTATTACCGAGTTTTAGCCCGAGCAAAGCTCGGTCGCCCAGGTACTATAATTTTAAGTAGGTACAATTTTTCTAAGCTAGGTATACTACCTATCAATATTTACAAACACAATATTGCAATTCTATAAATTCCTTAACAGACATATGTTGAAACACGAACCCTAAAAAACAATACACTATTTTTCTTTGGCCAGAATAAATATCAGGCGTCTTTCAAAGTTCAAGTAAAATCCAACGTATTTAGGACTCCAGTTTGTACCGGCGTCCGCAACGGCCAGGGCTCAAGTGTTGTGGTTGGTGATATTGCAATGAGGGCTATCGCGTATGAATTCGCCACTAGAGGCGCTAGTGTAGCGTGAGGTCTCCGAAATGTCAAATCTCATAGTTTTTGGGTGAACTACGCGGGTTTATTTATAATTAGAATAATTTTGTGAATATTTTGCAATATCTGAAATTAATTATGGCAAATATGCGTTCCGGGCAATGAATGTCTGTGTTTTGAGACAGTTTTTGTCTTTCGGAAACCTTTGTCCTCCCTTTTTTCCGAACAAAACGGGGACTTTGCAACACTGTGGCATGCTCGATATTTTTATGGTACGGTTTTAAGGTGTATTAAATATGATTTAATCTAAACTATGTTTTCACGCCCGTCATAACAGACTTTGAAAGCCATACTTAAAAACCTCACGCAACAGTGCGCCATCTAGTGAGACAAAAAACGATAGCCCTCATTCTAATTAATTTATGGTTTCTTTGTCGCGTGAACCTAGGATGAATCATCGGTGCTGCCAGTGTCAGTGTTTTAAAAACCACGGGCGTAGGAAAAGAAAATATTCATTCGTGACAATAAAAAAAAACGTATTCACAGTATATTAGAGATACTTTTATATAAATGTCCTGGTTTTTAGGTACTATACATAAGCATAGCATTTTATTTTAATTGCATTTCTCGAGTGCATAAAATTCACTTTGCTATTTTTATGTTCATTCACTCACACATAATTACGTACATACATGTTAATTAATAGCTAATACGAATACGGGTAGGTACAGTCAAAAAGTTCTCACAATCAATGCCATACCAGGCAATACGATGTCACTGTGATATTTTCTGTGAAAAGGTTCCATAGTAGATAACGTTTAGTTGGTTCGATATCTAAGTTTTAGAATTTATTATTTAATACAGAACACCGACACTTTCTACAGTAACTTACATCGCCCAAAAGTCTAATACGAGAGTAAATTTAAATTATAGTTAATCTAATTCTTTAAAAAAATACAATTTTAAGCATTTAAATCGTCACTTCCATTCAATTAAAGGAATAACAAAAAGCCGGCCACACACGCACCCTCCGTCCGTGCGGATCCGTTCATTCGTTCAGTTAAGTTCAGTTCAGTTCGTTCAGCCGGCCGGCGGGAGCGCTAGTCCTACACCAACCGTCACCACGACTTGTCTAATAACTAATTAGAAAATAACAAATATGAGGGAAATAGTGCATCTTCAAGCCGGACAGTGCGGAAACCAGATTGGAGCAAAAGTGAGTTTTTTTTTAATTATAGTGGCGAAGGAACGTTTGAATATTGACAGTTGACGTTCGCGGACTGCAGTTTTTTTTATTTGAAGTCAATCGAAGGTTTTTATCAAGATTTAACTTCTGCTACGCCGGAAGAAAAATTCCTTCCTTTCTATTCTATTTTGTTTAAAAAAAAAGTATATATTTTACAGATTAAAACAAAAATAGGGGAAAAATACCCATAAATTGGCGCAGATCAAGGCATACGAGAGGTTAATTAGGGTTATAAACACTAGTTTGTTTTGTGACAGTTATTAATTTTGTTTAAATAAGTATGCAGTTTTACGCTACTCTACGAAAGAATTACTATTCGTAGACGCTACTTCATAAATTAAATAAGTGTCTGCAAATTAACGACATAATAGTTGTCATATTGTCATTTTTATGCACTGACTTTCCTGCAACCGTCGCTAGTTAACGTCAAAATTTGCCTGTTATTTTTCCAGGCTTGTGTCTTTGTGGTTTATGTTATTAATATAGAACAAGTACTTACCACTAACTACCCAGTATAACCTACGTAAGGGGAAAAATACGTTTTATTTTAGACTTATAAGCCAGCTAAACATGAAAATAAAAACTCGTATTTTATATTTTTTCATTATTAACGTGAGATTTTTAATAACATCGCCTTCGGAAGTTCAAATAAATTCTAATTACATTTTTGTACTTACGTCAAAATCACAATTATGTTTTTGGTACTTTTACACCTTATTTTGGCAGGCTTTTAAACACTTATTAGCCAGTGTAATTATTTTTTATAAAAATTAAATCAAATGCCCCATTAGAGGATGAGTTCCCTTCGGTTCCACGGCGCTGAGCTTAACGCCGTTAAATCTGTTTAAAGGTTGTTACCCGTACATTAAACGCAGTAACTGTACTGTATTGCAAAAAATATGTCAGGTGCATTAAGCTTCAATTAACCTTTTAAAAATAGTTTTACTGTTCAGTCCTTGCAGTTTTTCTCAGAGGTTTCGAATTTAAGTTTTGCACGATTGCTAACTTACAAACCTTAAGCTTACAACGTTTTTTGTTCCTAAGCTCTCAAGAATTCGGCAAGAATTGGAATTTTCAATACTAACCTTTTAATTTAAGTTACAAAATTCTTATGTTTAAGCGTACTGCTATCATAATACCACTATCGCAACTTAGTCCTACCAAAAATAAACGACTCTTTCATCTACTTATACATCACTTATTGATTATGAACATAATCATCTGCTAACGGCAAAGCTCTAACACTCCATTTTCAAAAAATTGTTTCCTCTTAATTAAAATTGCCAGCTAAAAATATCAGTCTATGATTCCTACCGGCCAGCACCAAAAGAAGTGTTACGGTCGTGATCGTACGCTCTTACACCCTTTTTATTGGAGCAAAGCAACCGATATGCTTTCTAACGTAACACAGCGCCACTACAGTTTTCAAAGCAGCCTACTTACGCCTAATTATACTAATTTTGTGCTAACTTGAAATCAGAGACGTTAATTCTAAATAATTATACCGCTGAGGAGTAAAAGAACTTGAATTGGCATTGACGCAGCTGCGAAGAAAGTTGATGTTCTGTAAAACTAAAGTCAATTTCTTGCATTAAATTGATGAATGTGATAATTGTCAAAGATTTGGTAAAGAAAAATGATTGCATTAAAAAAGGACTAGAGACTAATTTTATTTCTATTGCAAAAATAGGTGTAAATATTGGTTTTGCTTCACTAAATAATAAATTGTTATAAAGTTAACAGACCCTTATGCTAATGATGACCAAATGCAGAATAGGTATACTACAAATTTATATTCTGCACCTTGCGGTATTTTCTCATATCAATTAAATAAGTTCGCGATTAATTTTCGGATTAAGTGTTAATATATCTAGCAAGTTTTTAAACTAAAAATAATTTGCATTTTATGCGTGCTTCTGTGCCGGTTTTCCTAAGTCAAGACTGGTTGCTAATTCTAATAACAGATTACAGGATTAATTATTGATTAATACCAAGCTTATAGATAGATAGATAGATAGATATAATTTATCTTCAAAGACATTTAGTAGCCTATCGTAAAAAAACAATTTGTCGTGATTGGAAATTATATTAATGGAATAAATAGATGAATAGATTAATTTAAAGAATTAAGGGGTTGTTGTTAAGATTGGGTTAGTTAAAACCTGCCTGAGCTCTAGAGTTAAGGAATATCAATCTATTTGTTTTAAGTTTTAGCATCTACTAGTTATTTTAATATAAAAAATTAAGAGTACATACATTTATTTTATAAGTATTCAAGAAGTTAAATTAAAAATGTTGTTAAGATATTGTTTTAAGAAAGAATAAGACTATTAAATGAATATCAGAACATATCGAAACTTTATCATCATTAACTTTTTAACCTACTTTCAGGAAATTAAAGATCTATAAAACATAATGAAATTACCATCAAACTTTCCCTCCGAAGCGATAATTAGCGTACATTGACCTCCATAAGCAGCGTGATAACAGTGCGTTAATTAGTATTAATATCATTAGAATTGTTACCATACGTTAACTCAGCTGGTACTTGTCTGTGACGAAAATGCAGAGGAATGTTGCACTATTTACAATCAAACGATTATTTTCGAATTTAACCCTTAAACCAATGGATGTAGGAATCAGTTCTTTCAACAACTGTTATTAAAATTTCGATGGTAAAAAGGTCATTGTGGACCATGATACTGGCTTGTTCATAGCCTAAGTGCTAAGTGGGAACTAAAAGACTAAGAATAATCACATCAGATGCTGAATGATGTTTGAACATTTAATACCAGCGGGGAAACGAGACACAGCATCTGTAACTGACACTGGCCGTCTATAATTTCGTATCTAATTGCCTCTCCAGCTTTATAACACGGCAAAGTTATATCTGCTGTCAACAGCATCGCGATTTCAAACCGCAGATGGAACGTTGTATGGTGTTAATCTCAGCGCTCCTGCATTCTGTAAGTTGGTACGGCTAACGATAATAATTCTACTTTGTCATTACTACTGGCCATTATTACAGAAAAGTGGTCGCCCGACCGTTAGTGACCGTTACTTTATCATCAGAACACTTTCAAATATGGAATCCATACGCGATTACAATCGTTAATGAATGAACGAATGGAATTCGCGCGGTCAATCTTTTTAATTTTTATTAGCGTCTGACGTGAGAAGCCTCTGGATGTCGTCTCGGCAATTTAAATGCGGAACGTGTAATAATCTTGTTCCTTAGCTGAGGTGATATAGACGTGTTGAATGGCGATTTTATTAACCGCGACGAAGTAAGTTATGAGTAAAACTACTTTTATTGGATACTAGCTGTTGCCCGCGATTTTGTCTGCAAAAAATACGTATCACCCACCATTCCGCGGGAACTAAGTACTTACTTATATGAATATTGTATTTTTTTCGTAATAAGTACAATTTCTCTATCTTTGCTCAGTTTTTTTTACAATACAAAAGTACTTCTCCTCACAACCGCGTTAGAACTTTCAACCTGTCATATTATCTGATAAAAGAACCGCCTATAGGTAACGTTGTTTACAAGGGTTTATCTTAACGTAAACATTATTCATTCGTTCGCGATAAATACATTCATTCAAGATACGGTTAATCTTATCGAATACTAATAATTGTTTTGTAGTTTCCTATTGCTATCTGTAACTGTTTTATGTTCTTCAGTCATTCAAAGAGTTTACAAAATATTAAGATATGGACACTAATAATTAGCGAGAAGACTAACTCAAAATAATTTCAAAAAATCAAGCGCGACCGTTTATAGACCATTTTTGGATTGCAATTATTTTGTTCTGCTGTCACAAATTGCCAGAGTTCTCCCCTAATGTGACTTCATTATTGGATGGTCCCCAAGAACTATTTAATTGGCACTTAGGTCCCCTTTGTTCAACCCTGACTCCGTAACGGATGTCCATCACATACAGAACACCGATTTTTATGAACTCAACTAACTAGCCGTCTTGAATAAACTAGCTTTCGATTAAAAAAAAAACAATTTAAATTCGGTCAAACTTAGGTATAACATCCCTCTTTTTACATTGGGGATTAAAAAGTGAATTAAGATTTGTAGAAAAAAATACTGTGACGTAGGTACCTACAACTTATTTTAAGTAAGTATTGACCATCAGTGGTGTAGCGGTATAGCACGCGGTACGGAATACCGAGGACCTGGGTTCGATTCCCAGTGATGGTCTTATTTTTCTGGTTTTTCTGTGCATCTATATTTCAGTTTGTATTTTCAATTTAGGTTTTACGGGATGACCGTAAAAGTAAAAATTTGGAATTGAAATAAAAAATACAAAAAGATTCCAAAAAAACAATCTTTATTTTAAGTAGTTTAACAATTAGGTTTTTTAGTAATTGCAATGACGTCAATGAGTTGCCGTAATTCGTTTCTAGTTAATATTATAATGTATTGATTGATATACATTATTTACGTAAGTAGGTATAAATGGAAAAACTGTACAAGTATAATCTCTATAAATAAAAATGAATCATAAAATATGTTGCTAAGTGCAAAACTCGGGAACGGCTGGACCGATTTCGCTAATTCTTTTTTTGTTGTGTTCGTTCTTGTCAGGAGAAGGTTTTTATGGAAGGAAATATAGAAAAAATCAACGGGGGCGAAGCCGCGGGCAACAGCTAGTAATTAAATAAAATAGGATACAAGGGTCACTCACATAAATATAACTGAGGTATGTCCGATATATTTCGAACTAATCTAGAAACTACACCTTTGCATAAGTGCATCCCTTTTGCATTGCAATTTTAATAATTTAGTGTACACAATGGCTATCATTATAAAAAAACTTTCCTCACAACGTCTCGCCCCATGATTCATCCCTGATCTACAAGTCGCTGCGCGTGCGTCGGAATAATAGCGCCGCCATGTTGCTATTGTCCTGCACAGCTGACGAACATCCTGCCATTTGCAATTGTCGTCCTTTTTAGGCTATTTGACGCTAATTGTGCAAAATTTGGCATTCAGGGAGCTCTTTTTGGCGTTATTGGCAACTTAGATGGCAAATGGAGCTTGATGAGGACTTCTTTGAGTAAATTAAGCCATTAAGACTAAACTGGTGAACCTGTATTAGGTATTTGATGCTGGATGTAAGATCTAACTAGGAAGGGTTCGGTCATCGTTTGTTGCCCGACTTAGGGTTGCCAGATGGCTGGGACATCCGGGATTGTCCCGGAATTACGTGTTTTGTCCCGTGTCCAGGAATTACACTTCCATGTCCCGGATTTCGACTACGAGAGCAGTATTGCCTTCCATATTTAAAATTGAAACTGCGGTTAACATTGCCGGCCTGTATTCAGAATGCATATGCGCGAACTGTTTTTGAGGTCCTTTCAAAAGACTTGCCAAATGACAAAATCTGGGCTCACTTTTTTAAAACCATCGCAACGATTTTGTCAATTTGAAGAAATTAATTGGTTTTGGTCTCGTATTGATATTTGACCCAATTTGTAAGTTTGTAACCCTCGAATTGCCCCGAAATGAAATGCATGTATCTGGCAACCCTAGCCCGACTGCCCGAAGCAGGTTTATTTTTCCTCACTTGTTTACATGTATGTGCTGATCTTTGTCTGTCCTACCCAAAAGTAAAAACGCTCGAAGAACAAAATAACCGTTGGCGGAGAAGGTTCTCGAGTGGCGGCCAGAAACAGTCAGAAACCGATCGAGTCAAAAAATTATCAGGTAACTGGTGGGTGGAGGTACTTAGCAAGTTGTCGTTAGTTAAGGCGTACTAAGAGAGGAAGCCTTAGTTCAACAGTTGACGTCTTCCGGCTGATGATGACAGTAACAGTAACTAATGAATGGTTAGGTTAACCAATAAAAGTTGGAAAACCCCCGACATTGTTATTTCAATAAGTATCTCAAAGATTTTGATGAAACTTGTCTAAGAACCATTGCTAGAAGCCCTGCTTTTAAATAAAATAAACGCATTCAAATCGGTTCACCCGTTTAAGAGCTATTATACCTAGTGACATCCACGAAGACGCGTGATTTTGTCAAAATTAGACGTTAATGACATTGTAATAAGAACCACGGCACGCGTTATCGTGAATGACTACCTATACGGTGCTACATACAGACACACAGACAAACACACATAGCGGTCAAATTTACAACACCCCTCTTTTTGCGTCGGGGGTTAAAAATACAAGTGAACCGAAGTTTTCCAAATTTTGAACTTGATACTATTGCATTGGAATTCTTCTTTGCCAAACACTAAATAACCTCGGGCAGTCGGTTAAAAAGCATAGGGGCTAATTAAAACAAAACTAATACATTAAACATCTTTAATTTGACGTCACTTCGCAAATTGCTTATTGCATTCAAATCAACAAGTCTTTAACTTTAATTTCCTCAAACTGTTTCGTTTCAAACCCACACAAATGATATAATTAGGGTTTCCTGCTATATCGGCCGTGGTTAGCCAGCAGTCCACAGTGCGCGGCGGTTTGCAACGAACCTATCGGAATACTTCGATTTACCAGGTTAGCTTATTTTTCCTTATTTTGTTTAATAACAACAATTTATTGGTGTAGCTTCGTGTCCTAAAGCTACTTTATTTATGCATATCTCTTTGATTGATCTCTAACGATTATTATACACACTCATAGTTGCAAGATTTGGTATGGTTTGTATAAACAAGAGGGGAGCAGACCTCTTGTTTTGTTTGTCAACAATTTTTGTAACGAATCTAACTTGTTTGTGGGCAGTTTGGTACTTAACTATGTTATATAGAAACGTATATCTAGTATATCTATTGTTTAACCTTCCACCTATGTTCCAACGTACTAGATAAAGTACAAATCAATTGTAAGGATAACTACCGAAAGTAGGTACCTAAGTGCGTATAAAACTTTCAACGGAATACTTAATAAATAACTTAAAATTATATTGAAATAATTTCCACTAAAGTTGCTATTCTCGGCTTGCCTGAAGCTCTAAATATTATGTTTGTCATAAAAAGCTACAACTTACTAGGTTAAGGGATTGAAATTAGCGAAACATTAATTTTTTTTTTTCTCTTTATTTGGCTGCAGCTGAAAATCAGCGCTGTGGTTCCGTACCTCAGCATTGCTGAGCTGCCAGCCCTTTCGGCTAGCTTTAAGTTGACCTTAATTAAACATTAAGTTATATGTACCTGATGTATGCTACCTACAAGTTTGCCGAATAAACTTTTTCTTTCTTTCTTTCTTTTAATTTTACCGTAAATCTCACGCAGTATTTATGTTTTTATTTTATAAGCAATGCCGCTTGCGCATTTCAAAATTGCCTCTTTTTTTACATAACCCTTCCATGTTGAAATATCTCACCAAATGAATTTTGACGTTTCGTTGCCATTTTAATGTTTGGCTCATCTATCTATCGTGGCGCTTTAGTGGTCATTAAAACTTACTTAGGGCTGTGTGCAATCGCATTTCCCCAGTGCGTCGTAACAATTAACTTACGACGAAAGCGCGACCTATTAATAAATAGTTATACCTGTTGACACTGCGAATACGAAAGTAAATAAATCGTAAGTAAATAACATCGCGAGTGAACAAAGTGAGTCCATTTGCAGTCAGCGTGCGTGTCGCGGTCGAAGTCGGAACCGAATCTTATTATTCACTGCCACGGTCTTCCATCACTTCCTATTTGCAGCAGTACTTTAATCTCAAGAACATGCTTTACGGGATATTACTTAGGAGATAATAATAATTATATAATTTATTTTAAATAACTTAAATTCCTAGCGTTACAATACAAACAATACAATGACTCTTTATTGTACACCATAAATAGTATGCGATACAGAAAACAGGTACACAGAGAAAATTACAAGGTAAACAATAGGCGACCTTATCGCTTAAGAGCGATCTTTTCCAGGCAACCTTTTTACAGAAAGAAGTAAGAACTAGAGATACACGTTGTGACTTGTGACGTTACGTTACGTTAGTTTAGTAATTAACAGCTAATTTAGAGGCTATGTCTATTACTTATTCTGTGGCTATGTTAGTAGGTGTTTCACGGTGTAATAAAAATAATGTTAATATCAAACAATTTTTGGAAATTGGCTTGGATCAGAAATGCCAAATAAAGTAAAATATTCTGGCTAAAATTGCGTAACGAACTTTGAACACCGACGCTTCATTTTGTGATTTTAAGAAATTTCAGTTTTATACAAGCCTATATGGCTCCGTCGTTACTTACGAACATGACTAAGAGAAGAATAATAAAAGTTTGTTATAAAATGAATCACGTTTTAATCCATTTCTCTGTGATCTTGATTCACTCTGATTGCGTTCCGCGAACAATATCTTGCATTGTGCTAACTTAGTCATTCTAAACATTCCGTGAAATTTGGTCTTCCGCATGCTGATTATTGTTAGTTTTGTCATGTTGGTGCTTTGTGGCGCCATTTCGGAAAATGAACGAATGAATGAATGGCTTACGTCAGTCGTGTAGGCATGGTTTTAGTTTTTTTTTATTAAGCTAACTTAATTTTTAAATTAAATTCCTCTTCTGCTTTTTTAACTTTAAAGTAAGAATGTGATCCGAAAATAACACACAACACAAAGGTTTTTTGTCGGATATTCGAAATTCTATCGAAATTTCGTATGGGTGTTTTTTAGGAAGTAGCCCGTCATATCATTTCATAACGTTTTTATGAGTGTTTGATAGATTTGGAGTTCCGCCAAGCAGCTCCAGGAAGACAAGGTTTATTTTATTAGTTACTAGCAGCCCATCCCGGCTTTGCACGGGTAATTACGACGAAAATGAGGCTAAATCTACCCTGAAAGCATCTTCTGTCTCATTCACTGACTTTAAAACAATTCCATGTCCCCTATTTCACAAAAAGTTAGGTATATGTATACTTAACAGGACATTAAGTGACAGAAGTAGACAGCCACAGCTATTTTGAAAGGGTTCAGGGTTCATAAGGGTTCACTCACAGGGTTATAAGTTTGAAACTGCCAAGTTTCTTGCGGCGCATTCTTCTTGGCAATGATGGTCTTTCCGAAAGCGCTGGTAGTTTAAAAAATGACGTGTAAAAGTGCCCATTGCGGCCTATTTACTGAATAAATCATTTGAATTTTGAATTTTGAATTTTGAATTTTGAATTTGAATTTTGAAAGCCTAGTCTTGTCAAAATGACCGCGGCATGTCATGACATGTAGTCATTACTTGGGTTCATCCGAACGGGATCAATGGAATAATTGGAGTAGGTACATAATGACACTGATGACAGCGAGACAAGTATGGCTAGTCTGACTTTGAGCAGCAAGGTATTTAGAGTTTAGACAAACTAGACAGAGACCTTAGACATAACTTTATTTGACTTCAAAAAGTACACTAAGTCTTAAATAAATAAATAAATAAAAAAAGCATTTGATAATGTCGAGAAGTAACTTGACTCGGTCGGTATTATTTCATGTGTTGCTGCTTGCTGCTTTGAGATGTCAGTTTTACATAATCTCGGCCTACGACCTCTCAGAATGTACTTGGCCGTAGTTCACACCGGCCCAGCGCGGATTAGGAACTTTAAACACGCCATTAAATTTCGCCGCCGGCGTGTGCAGGTTTCCTCATGGTTAATTTCGAGTAACTTTGCTCATAAATTCCGAGAAACTCTATCTTATTAGATTTTATAATATGCTTACTCTGTATACAGACCTACTTAAACTACTACGTGACTACCTACTACTTATTCCCGTTTTTTATATATTTATGATTATCTGTTTTTTATATTAGATGTATTTATCGAGCAGCAAACTAAATAAGATTAGCCGTTAACTAAATTTCAATTTATTAAAGTATTGTTTAATTAAATACTTACTTGTTGCTCAAAATAAGAAACATAAATAAATTTTACCATATTCCTAAGCCGCAAACCATAAAAAATTAGACATTGCGCTATTGTACTATCGTCTATGCGTCAAACGTGCATTAAAAACACGTCATTCTAATTTCGAAATGGGTTATTTTTTCGCGGCAGTCGGGTCAACGGCCGGCGGCCATAATTGCTGATCTGTCAGACGTTAGGCCGCGTACACACTGCGACCGCGAATGGGTACGATTAGCAAATGAATGAATGATAAAACGAAAACGTGACCACGTTGATTATTCATTGAAAAATTTACAAAAATATCTACAAGATTATTTAGGAAAAAATTAAAAATAATCCAAATAAACAGAGAGTAATGCGTCTCTCATCATCAACTGACTAAACACAAAGAAACATACGGTATTTGACAACTCCCAAATTTGCCATGCCATGTCTTATATTATTATGAAAATATAGATATACAGATAGTGTTTAGCAAAGAGAAAACTTAAATCAACTTAAAAATGGATTTATAATGATTTTTTGCAAAATCTATATACCTGTGTCCTTCTCAAACGTTTTTCTCTATGCATCAAGTATGGCGGTACTGGCGTGTGACGTCACATGCAAGTATGTCTTTCTCTGTCTAATCTTGAATTTCAAACCTTTATAACTTTGTTATTTATTGTTAGCTTAAAAATTGTTTTTCTACTTATTCGATAACAGGCATTGTGAAATTTTAATTTAAAAAGCATATAAAAAAATAGTCAAATACCGTATGTCGTCTGCAAAACTAGCTTGTTTTGACTTCATTTCAAAAAATACAAGTGGAGTCACCGAATAATTAATGTGGCGAGTTCAGTATCTATTTAGGTATATAAAATGAAATCAGGAATTTGCATTCTACACAACCACGCATTGTTTAAACAGGTAAATAGAGATAAGGATAAAACAAACATCATTTTAGGGTCCCGCAGCCAAAATGGCAAAAACGGAACCCTTACAGTTTCGCCATGTCTGTCTGTGTGTCCGTTCGCGGCTTTGCTCAGAGACTATCAGTGCTAGAAGTGCTCTCTTTGCCGGTTTTTTCATAATGCAGAATAATATGAAGATCAAAACGATGCGATACCTACTTGGTGTAGTGTAAGCAAGCCCGTAGTGATTCTGTATGAGTTTTTGCGGCGCAGTGACTGCTCTAAATGCATTTTCCTGTTGTTGTCTCGGCGGCGGCTAACTAACTTGTAAGTTAAAACGATTTATTGGCTAAGCAAAGGCTGGCCGTTGTTCCATAAAATAAATATAAAAAGGTTCAACGCGTAAGGGTCTAATATTTTTTTTGTTTTTGTAGGTATAACTTTTTATTGTACATAAAACACATAAAAGGGCCAATCAACTATTTTACCGACGATTTGGGCGTCTCCTGCGTTACCAAAATTGTCTCTGGCGTTACCAAAAAATCGTACTTGCAACAAGTTATTTCACGGTTTATTAGGTTGAACTTATGTAGGATGGCATGTATTCATGTACACCATCTATTTAATTACAGAAAAAACATGTTTACTTACAAAATTCTGCAATTGTTTGAAAAATGTCGCGGACAGATTAATGTAGGTAAAAAAGTTGATTGGCCCAAAAATAACAGTTTACAATGAGAGATCGATGTACAAAGGTGAACTTATCCCATAAAGGATCTCTTCCAGTTAACCTTCAACCTTTTTACTGTTATCGACTTAAGTATCAATGACAAATAATAAGCGTTTAGTTTCAAAATGCCTTGAATAGTTTTTTTAATATTTAATTTTCAAAGCGTAGCATTAAAACGTGTAAAACACACCTGTGTTTCACGCAACTCGAATGTATCGTGTTTTTTTTTTAAGTCGACGGAAGAAATGCTTTTATTCCACATTTTATAGTAAGTACTTATGCAGATGTGGCTAAAAAAACGTCTGCTTCATCTTATGACAAAGTAAAACTAAAAAACCTTATGCTTTGATCAGAGGGCACTACAAAATGTGTTCCAAAAATAAGCAATCTCGCTTTGCTTGTTTTAACTGAAATGTGCCCTCCCCTTTATGTCCGCTGTCCAAACATCCGCACAAATAAAATTACTTCAACAGCTGGAAGATTTGTTACTCATAGATTAGAGTAATTTGATTATTACTGAGGAAACATTTTTTTTTTAATTTATTTAGAAACAAGCAGTCTTTCACAATAATTTTGCATTACATTTATGTATGTATATTTGTAGAAAAAATACAATTAATCATTTATCGCATCGTTAAACTGCATCACGGTTTGTATCGATGCTGCATTCCGCAATAGTAATACTTAAATAACATTATTGATGCTTACTCTAATTTACATATTGTACTAACACATACTTACTTGTCTTAACATATACTTCATTCCTGTCCGGCCACAAGAGCTCTTAATTATGATATTGATTACTGGCAACATACTTGAAGCCCAATTTAGCCCAAGTCCAGCAGATTTTTTTTTTATTATACTACAATGCTAAAACAAAATCTGGACGCGAAAGTTCTCTGTTCATTGCGTGTGTTGCCAGGTGACCACTGTGCGGCGAGCCTCGGCCGCGCAGTGGGCAATGAAAAGCAGGGCTACTACGAAACTCGAAACTCGAAGTTCGTGTCGTGCGGTCCCTCTGATCTGATACTATTTAATACGAGAGCGAGAGGGGCCGCACGACACGAACTTCGAGTTTCGTAGTAGCCCTGTACCCTTAGTGTAAGTTTTCGGTTACAAAATAAGTCTCGATCGCTATGCAAACACGAACAGCGCCTCTAGCGGAACGTTTGCGATGTTCGTGTTTCCATAAAAGTTGAGATTTTAACGCGAACGCGATCGAGACGTAGTTTGTTACTGAAAACTTACACTAAGGGCACAGCAGAGAACACGCTAACCGCTCTACTGCCCGCTGTCATACAGAGATACAAGATTGGCTCTCATTTGCGTACTGGAATAGGTACCTACAGAATAGGTACTTAAGAATGATACCAGTTTGTTGCAGACTATCTGCGACGTCTGCAATGTAATGCCAGACCAGACACTTCACAGAGATTTACCGGTTCAGTTTAAAAATCTGTAAAATCATGAGCTCGTATAACTGTCTGTAATATAATATGGGGAAATGTTACTGGCAACACCGTAAAACAAAACAGCCACTTATTCCAGTAATAAATTTGAAAAGAAAACACCCGCTTCCGTTTTAAATTTTTTCCTCTCTCAGTAAGTGCTCGCGGTGTGTTTACATTGTGCCAGTAGTTTTATTTCAACATGTTCACTTGCTGTTTTCGTTCGATATTTTTAAATAAAGAACCGTTCTCCGTGCCTTTTTGTTTTAAATAACTTTGATAGACTTTACAAATATACAGCGAAATGTATCAACATGATTAGTATCCAGCTAGTTGCACTTGATGTTGGTATTGTTTACAAGTCGGTACTAATCTATTCCTAGAACGCGTGGTTCTATTCAATCGACAGTCGACACCATCTGGCGTTATTTTTAATCAGTTTCATGAAGTACACGTGCGTATTTTAAAGTTTTTTAACACATCTCGACAAAACAACATTAATGTATAATGTATGTACATTTATAGAGTACGTTGACAGGTTACATCCTCTTTGCTTAATCCTTAAGAGTAGGATAAAAGACTCCGTTGATCGGATGGTATCCATTTCAGTTTCCAGATATGGAATCTCTCCCGTACTGGCTGAAAATAAGACGCAGTGGATGTCAACGGCCAACTCGCGATGCAATAAGAAAAAAAAGACGTTTCTATTTTCAAATTGCAGCGGCGCGGTGGACGCGGGAAAGGGAAATAAAAGAAATTATGTAAAATAGTCGTGTATTTCGAAATGCAGGAGGTAGCTTTCTAAATTTGAAACAACGGGATTCAAATCCGTTCAGTAGGTGTGTTTGAGAACTACTAAAAGGTTTTAAGCTGGTTAATGTTTGACAAGCTCAAACACATTGAAACCTATTTACATATTTTTATAACTGGCCATCAACATTCTTGGGGCGGTACGCGTTCCTAAAAAATATTTAAATAAGACTTGACAGGTTCAGTGTTGCCAATTTCGACACGCGTTTATGGCAAATTCACACTCGCCTTTTTGTATTTCAAATGTCTGCTGTCACAGATTATGACGTTGAAATTGAAAAAGCCTTTCTCTATCATTGATTGATTCGTCTAGCCGTCTGCAACGTGACACGATCATCATACAGTGAGTTTTTGTCAATCAAGATGAAATCATGATCGAAATCAGATTTTTTTGCAACTTTCACTACTTATCTTCGCAAATTTAGTTGCTCTCAATTGCAAAATCTCATTTACAATATCAAATTGCGTTTCAACGGTGCTTTAATATTAATCTGCGAAAATATCTTAATAACTTTTGTGTCTTGCTTGCATAACTGTATTTTGAGATGGCATTTAAAACTGCCGTTTAAATCGTTTTGATTTCGTTTTTATTAGTGCAGTTTCAAAGATAATGCCCCTGTCAATTGGAACGTCGGATGAAAAGTTTTTGCGAACCGTTTTAAACATCGAATCAGTAGCAATCATTTAAATGACATTTAATTCCTTAACGGCTATAAAAAAGAAACCATATATACGTAGGTAGTTTACGAGCATGAGTGTTTTTTTTTTAAATTTCTATAATCAATGTTTTAAATTGTCAATTTAATAAAACTAGACAATTTAATAAGTCATCATAGAAACAGCAAATAGGTATCAACGCATGGAAAATAAAAGGCACGGCACCCTTAAAATTAATATGCAAGGTACCACTGGGATTATATTTTAAAACTCGAACCTTTCAAAGTTTTTATTTCTCGGGAAAAACGACTAAAATGGGACTAAGATTTGAGTTTAGATTGCCCTGACTGTAACGCTTTCGAGTCTTAACTATACATACCTAAATTTCTCAGGCGAGCTTAATCGAACGACAATAGGTAACCATTGGCTGTGATTGATTCAATACGGTCCCACTTGACGACGTCTTTGCCAGTGGTTCACAAACTTATTCAGTTTATGGTTAGTCAGTAGGAGTACTCCTACTGACTATGCTTCCTGCAAGCGAGATGGCATATACAACGAATTAATTTTCTATAACAGTGAAAAATCAAATCGGAGTATTTATTTTGCGTAGCGTAGCTCTAGGCACTTTACAGTTAGAACAAGGCAAAACAGATTAAGTTTAAAAAAGGAATAGACGACTAAATATTAATTTCATTTCATATTTACAGCTTAAATTTCGGTAAAAATTTTAACTATGTGAACTTTCTTGACCGTATAATCTACAAGTTGGTTTAGATTAGGTTAGCCAATATACAATACTGAAAAGACAAATTCTGAGAACTGAATTATATTACTTACATCAAATAACCATTATATATTTAGGAAATTATTCTTTCCAAACTTTATGCACTTATGCGACTTCGTAACGCACAGTTTGAGAACTTCTGTTTAAACAATGGAAGTGATAGGTTTGACATTTCTCAACGTTTTTTTAATAAATACATTTGACATCTTTATCCAATTGAGACTTGTTACAGAAGGTCATCTTCTCATCTCAAATCTTTTCACAATGCCTCAAAGAACTTAATGCACGAGGCAAAAAACTTTAGGTACCTTTTACAGTTCGCCGTGAATAATACCGTTTGTATCTTGTGTTCATGGTTTTACTTCATATTTTGAGATTAAAGCACTAATAATATAGAGCTATAAAATACCTCACCTGTTTTAACATTATTTTTCATTATTCTGCAAGTCGTCAAACAAAATGGGGAAGTACGGGAAACCCGCAAAGTGCTGGCAACCCTAGGTCATTAGTGCTGTTAACCCTGTTCCTGGAAACGCGTGGAACTTAAACCTGCACAAAATTGCATTCTTTTCTACACTAACTTGAAATTGAATTGAATATAATACTTTTAAGTTATGACACAGACTGTGGAACAGCTGTGCGTGTCTCGTACCTATTGGGTTACAACCAGTATCTTTAGTTTTTTTTTTAATTATACTGTGGCCATTGTAAATACCAGAAAGTAATAGCTAGGACTGGAAACTAACTATACTTAAAGGAAATACATACTACTTAAGACTTTTTTAATGCAAATGCGTTTGTGATGTTATTTCTCTCAATTACTAACTAGGTATCTAGAGACCTACCTCCTACCTATCCCAAAGGCTCTGTTGATCTGTTACTCACTCCTTACTTTTTTCACAAAAAAATATAGGTACATCCAGCTGCCACTTATTTATTGCTTAAGATACCTTCCGACATTCTATACTATACTTCCATATGTGACAAGCGAGAAGGTTAGAAGTTCTTACTAAGCAATGTTGAAAACTCGCATGTTGCACCCCGTTGTCATTTCATGAAATGTCGAAACACGTAAACTGCACCCATTATCGTAAAAATCTAGCTCCAAGTCTAGACACACTACTTTGGCGGTAGATTATAATCGTTACTGAACCGACGGGAACTATCGATTGGTATGTCACAAATTGGTCTGACCTGACGGATTGTGAGTCACGTAACTGCCCACGACATCATCGTGGGAAGGCTAGTATAGGATATCTCG
>NC_133495.1:14274156-14276537 GCF_025370935.1 Choristoneura fumiferana
TGGTTCGGACCCTGTCTTTTGTGTACACGCTCATATAAACTCATGTCAATTTCTGGGCGTGCACGGTCGGTATTTCCATGTCGGTACTATCCGGGCCGGTAAATAGTGTCACCCCACTATTTTACATTCAAAACGTCAAGTCTTAATTTATTTCTAATTGTCTTCGGTAGGAAGAGTTCCAACGAGTTTGGAATTTAATTATTTTTATTGCGCCGAGGAGGCACTAATTGCGGTGTATTCAATTAACTTGTTTATGTTGACCACCTTCTGTTTATTTATATACTTTGCGGCTTTTTGGTAATTATGTTCAGAAGTTACACGTTTATCAATAGAGTCAGCAAATGTAATTTTACTAATTATCATGGGAATTCTCAAAAAAATACGTACCTAGTGGTTTTATTTTTAACAAGCTTTTATTTAACTTGCCCTGTTTGTTTTTTGTTGTTGAGTCAGACCATGTCAGTTCATTTTGACCCACTTCCAGTGGTCAAATTAACTTGAAAGGCATAAATGAAAGTCCGGTAGCGATATATTAATCTGGTAGTGATATTCGATCTGGTGGTCCGGCCAGGATCGTCTCCCTAAGACGGAACTCCTCGACGGTTAATGACATAGTCTTAAAATTTGTTACAGATATGTAGTTTGGATGAAAATGCAAGTACATACAAACAACAAAAGTGCAGTGAGCAAAAGAGCGTGCATTAAAAATGTTTTTTTTTGACGGAAACTTCTTTATTCTAGGCAGAGAGGATAAAGTACTTCGTACAAAGTTAAGATATTCTGCGTCACTTAGCCAGTTTCGATTGAAATTCAAACTAATATTAAAATGTGCGTAAGTTTAAACTCAGTTATCTCCGTCTACGTTTCAGTATAAATTTCTTAAAAAGAGAATTTTAAATGAAGAAAAATTTCGTCGTGTCCAAAATTTATACTACCTTTGCCTACTTTTCATGTTATTCCATGCTCTGCCAGATTTTACAAACCTATCACTTCTCTCGGGTGTCGTAAAAAGGTCGTAAAAGATGATTATCATCATCACTGGCCCGTGCACGTCCCGTTGCTGAGAACAGTTCTCCTCACAGAGAAGGCTTGGGTTAGTTGGGTTGGAGGATTGGGTAGTTCTCACGCTGATCCCGTGCGGATTAGAGACTTAACACACTTTCTAAATTGTTTCAAAGATTGATTTTCTCATGCCGTTTTCTTTTACCAAAAAGGCGATAATAGCTTCTAGTGTATACACTAGAACAAGGTCACCGCTCTCAGCACGTATCATTTTCGTCGCCATTCTTTACATTTTGTTAAGAAAATGTCATTAGGTTCAAAATTTGAACACCTATTTCGAAGATTAAAGTGTAACTTTGGATGAGGCGGTTTGCACGGAGCAGATGGGCACCTATTGAAAAATAGTATGAGTATTAAATCAAATACATAACTGAAGAATGACAGTTAGTACCTAGAGTAGGCAGCCCTATCGCGAGTTTGTGTACCGAGCCGGCGTAGGTAATTATATCAAGGACGCTGCCGAGACGGAATACTGCTCCTTTTTTATACTGTGGCGCAGTGCACCCGCGGCAGCTAGCGCTGGGATGTTCGCTCCAGGACATGAAACACACCAAGCTTCTCGGGCCTCCTTCAGGCACGCTAACTCATCGTCGAGTAACTGTGAAACGTTTAAAATGGAACTGACGAGAAGTAGCGAACCAAAAACAGAAGACAGGAAAGCCGGTAATGCCACACTAGACGAGGAGCAAACACCCAGCGCCCAAATCTTACCGGGAGAACCGCTAGGGTCCATGAGATACTCGGGTGGCTAAATGTTAAATGTTACCCAACGCACTCAATTCGCTTTCCGTTTCTTAAAGGAAATCGATCGGGTAAAATTTGTCAGGTAACCCCGATATTTCATACTTCGTTCTTCCCAACTTATTTGCATATTATTATTGGATGTTTGGAAACAAAGCCTTTGCTTTTGGATACCGGCCAAAGAACCGTGAATGGATTAAAAAAATCAGCTTTTTTTATCGATGACACTGGCATACAAATTTACTGGAACTTTTTTAATGGAATCGTTTTGAGATTTGTTTGAATGCAGTTATTTTCTCTAAGTTTTATCTATGGATGGGCGCTCGCTGTAGTGAATGTTTTGCCAGCGTGTTTTTTGCGGAAAAGTTTGTATCTTGCTGTCTCAACTAGCTTACTGAAGTTTACTGAACCTAATTGAGGAAGCAAGATAAATACAAACTTTACCGACAAAATACGATGGAAAAACCTTGGTCAATAGATCTTTAAGTATATATATACTGAATATACGTCATCATGGCAACCCTTTTGATTCCTAATAATTAGTTAACGTCAATGTTAAAATTTGGTTAAAATATCTT
>NC_133495.1:14276637-14311368 GCF_025370935.1 Choristoneura fumiferana
AACTTTTGTGTCTTGCTTGCATAACTGTATTTTGAGATGGCATTTAAAACTGCCGTTTAAATCGTTTTGATTTCGTTTTTATTAGTGCAGTTTCAAAGATAATGCCTCTGTCAATTGGAACGTCGGATGAAAAGTTTTTGCGAACCGTTTTAAACATCGAATCAGTAGCAATCATTTAAATGACATTTAATTCCTTAACGGCTATAAAAAAGAAACCATATATACGTAGGTAGTTTACGAGCATGAGTGTTTTTTTTTTAATTTCTATAATCAATGTTTTAAATTGTCAATTTAATAAAACTAGACAATTTTAATAAGTCATCATAGAAACAGCAATAGGTATCAACGCATGGAAAATAAAAGGCACGGCACCCTTAAAATTAATATGCAAGGTACCACTGGGATTATATTTTAAAACTCGAACCTTTCAAAGTTTTTATTTCTCGGGAAAAACGACTAAAATGGGACTAAGATTTGAGTTTAGATTGCCCTGACTGTAATGCTTTCGAGTCTTAACTATACATACCTAAATTTCTCAGGCGAGCT
Organism: Choristoneura fumiferana; assembly: GCF_025370935.1. Lineage (NCBI taxonomy): Eukaryota > Metazoa > Arthropoda > Insecta > Lepidoptera > Tortricidae > Choristoneura > Choristoneura fumiferana. The sequence goes on from NC_133495.1 coordinate 14,277,184, forward strand.
TAATCGAACGACAATAGGTAACCATTGTCTGTGATTGATTCAATACGGGTCCCACTTGACGACGTCTTTGCCAGTGGTTCACAAACTTATTCAGTTTATGGTTAGTCAGTAGGAGTACTCCTACTGACTATGCTTCCTGCAAGCGAAATGGCATATACAACGAATAAATTTTCTAAAACAGTGAAAAATCAAATCGGAGTATTTATTTTGCGTAGCGTAGCTCTAGGCACTTTACAGTTAGAACAAGGCAAAACTGATTAAGTTTAAAAAAGGAATAGACGACTAAATATTAATTTCGTTTCATATTTACAGCTTAAATTTCGGTAAAAATTGGTAAAGTTGGTTTAGATTAGGTTAGCCAATATACAATACTGAAAAGACAAATTCTGAGAACTGAATTATATTACTTACATCAAATAACCATTATATATTTAGGAAATTATTCTTTCCAAACTTTATGCACTTATGCGACTTCGTAACGCACAGTTTGAGAACTTCTGTTTAAACAATGGAAGTGATAGGTTTGACATTTCTCAACGTTTTTTTAATAAATACATTTGACATCTTTATCCAATTGAGACTTGTTACAGAAGGTCATCTACTCATCTCAAATCTTTTCACAATGCCTCAAAGAACTTAATGCACGAGGCAAAAAACTTTAGGTACTTTTTACAGTTCGCCGTGAATAATACCGTTTGTATCTTGTGTTCATGGTTTTACTTCATATTTTGAGATTAAAGCACTAATAATATAGAGCTATAAAATACCCTCACCTGTTTTAACATTATTTTTCATTATTCTGCAAGTCGTCAAACAAATGGGGGAAGTACGGGAAACCCGCAAAGTGCTGGCAACCCTAGGTCATTAGTGCTGTTAACCCTGTTCCTGGAAACGCGTGGAACTTAACACCTGCACAAAATTGCATTCTTTTCTACACTAACTTGAAATTGAATTGAATATACTTTTTAAGTTATGACACAGACTGTGGAACAGCGTGCGTGTCTCGTACCTATTGGGTTACAGCCAGTATCTTTTAGTTTTTTTTTTTTAATTATACTGTGGCTAGAGCACATTGTAAATACCAGAAAGTAATAGCTAGGACTGGAAACTAACTATACTTAAAGGAAATACATACTACTTTTAAGACTTTTTTTAATGCAAATGCGTTTGTGATGTTATTTCTCTCAAATTTACTAACTAGGTATCTAGATACCTACCTCCTATCCCAAAGGCTCTGTTGATCTGTTACTCACTCCTTACTTTTTTCACAAAAAAATATAGGTACATCCAGCTGCCACTTATTTATTTGCTTAAGATACCTTCCGGACATTCTATACTATACTTCCATTATGTGACAAGCGAGAAGGTTAGAAGTTCTTACTAAGCAATGTTGAAACTCGCAAGTTGCACCCCGTTGTCATGTCATGAAATGTCGAAACTCGTAAACTGCACCCCATTATCGTAAAAATCTAGCTCCAAGTCTAGACACACTACATTGGCGGTAGATTATAATCGTTACTGAACCGACGGGGAACTATCGATTGGTATGTCACAAATTGGTCTGACCTGACGGATTGTGAGTCACGTGAACTGCCCACGACAATCACGGATTCCGTCGTAGTCACAGTCACAACCATCGTGGGGAAGGCTAGTATAGGGATATCTCGCTGCAGGCAGATGTTTATGCCTGGGGACTAAAGTCAAGAGGAAGAGTTGGAAGTTGTTATGCATCGGATTTGAGAAACTTCTCTAGCGTGATTTAGAATGTAGCAGTTTCAATACTCAATAACTAGATGACGCGTCGTTTTGCTCATTCTATAATTTTTGACAACTTCGACCAAGATAGGGATAGTGATTGTACATTGACTGACCCGACCGAAGTCGTTCACCCTTGCCCCAAAATCAGTAAACTAAAGCTAATCAATAGTAATTCGGCCCACATTTGTTATTCCACCCCATAATCATTATTGATGGCCTATCCGAACTAAATGGGAGCGTAATGGGAAGTTTTCTGTCCAGGTCATCAGTTATGGAAATAAATCTGAATCTATAAAACGTTGACGTTTATTCTCATTTAGAAGGCAGTGATTTTCAGGGCCCCTCTTCAAGAAGTTATGATAATAGTATTCTGTATTCGGTGTTCATTTCTTTGGAAAAACATAAAATACATTTGTTTCTGGTGTCAATCTTGCGAATAATGTTATGTTTATGTCGTACCATAACCAAAGGATGCCAACGCCATCTGGGCTCTGCTGTCTGTCACAAATATTTAATTAGTTAAAACCATAATGGAAACACGACAAAAAGCATAACTTAGGTACTTTTAAAATTACAGATTAATTCAAGGATTACAATGACAACATCTCTATCATCATTTATAGTTGTTTACCGTGTACTTAATCTTCGTTTACCTATATTTAAAGATAAAACTCGCCTGAGTATTATCCCATCCATACAATATACTCCGGGGTAGACGTGTGCGCCGATGCTAAAATCTACGGCGGCGGGCGCCGGTCAAAACTCAAAAATCGGCGGCGGCGGCGTGTTTTCGGCGTGATTTCGGCGCGGAGATTTTAAATAGAACTGTTTAATTTGTAAACTAATTTTTTATAACAAGATTAGATAAAATGTACAGACAATGAAGCTTTAATTGACGCCTTGCAGCGGCTGTAATTGTCACGGACAAATATCATTTTGTACACCCGTTTTGGACTTAACGGGACCTTTTTCTTCTTCTCTTCTTTAAGATTCACCGTACCAGTAGAACTCGGAAGCTCTCGGAGTATACCCTATGTATGTATGAGTAACCTTATGGCTGAACGACGCTCGCTTCGACTGCAGTCTCCCGATGATGCTGAATAGACAAATTCGAAATCCTTGCGACACGATATTCGTATCTTTAATACTGCTCGTGTTAAAGATACGATTGAGTGGAATAAAGGCTCTAAAGTGTTCGCAAGAGATATGTCTATTGGGCAAAACCAAATGACAAAGTTGAGAGAGATGATGGCAGTGTAGCGTGGACTAAAGCGGAAGTGTTGAGGGAAATCGAGGAGTTCTATGGACGGCTCTACGAGTCGGTCACTAAGCCTGTTTTCAGCGCGGCGACTCAAGACCCAAGAGCCAACTGACCCGACACTATACAGAAGATATCCCGGACATCAGTCTGTACGAGATAAGGATGGCCCTGAAACAGCTTAAGAACAACAAGGCGCCGGTGAGGACGGAATTACGTCAGAGCTTCGGAAGGCGGGTGGATCACGGCTCTTTAAGTCTTCAGAGGCTCTTTATTCCGTCTTGCTCGAAGCACAATGCAGAAGCGTGGAACAAGAGCGTTATGCTGTTGTTCTTCCTTCATGAAGGGCGATAACACCCTATTGAAGACCTACAGGCCCATCTCGCTGTTGAGCCATGTTTATAAGCTGCTTTCCAGGGTCATTTTATATCGTCTCGAATCGCAAGGTCTGATAGCTTCCAGCCAACCGAACAAGCCGGGTTCCGAAAAGGCTACCGTAGACCACATTCATACGCTGCGGCAGGTCATACAGAAGAACGAAGAGTATAACTTGCCGCTATGTCTAGCGTTTGTGGACTACGAGAAAGCCTTGACTCGGTCGAAACGTGGCGGTGTTAGAGTCTCTCCAACGATGCCGTATCGTATCGACTATCGATATATCGAAGTGTTGAAGTGTTTGTATAAAATGCCACTATGTCGGTCCGAGTACAGGAACAGAGTTCAAAGGCCCTCCTGCCCTGATGCCTGATGGCTGATGCCCTTGAAAAGAGGCGTAAGACAGGGAGATGTCATATCTTCGACACTGTTTGCTGCCGTTTTGGAAGACGCCTTCAAGCTTCTGGAATGGAAAGGATAGGCATCAATATCAACGGCGAATACAACATCACTCATCTACGGTTTTCCGACGATATCGTGGTGGTCAAGGAAAAGTCGATGGAAGAACTCAGCACGATGCTCCAAGGCCTCAATCGAGTCTCCCAACGGGTGGGCCTCAAAATGAACAGGGACAAGACAAAGGTCATGTCGAATGTCCATGTGGTGCCTACCCCTATTTTGGTGGAGAATTTGGTTCTTGAAGTTGTTGACGCGTATGATACCTAGGACAAAAAGTCCAATTAGGTAAGTCCAACTTCGAGAAGGAGGACAATCGTCGAATCCAACCCGGATTCTCAGCGTTTGGGAAACTCCGCAACGTCTATTCGTACAAAATTCCTCAGTGTCCTAAGACGAAAGTCTTTAACCAATATGTGTTGCCAGTTGCCAGTGATTGATGACATATGGATCCGAGACGTTGTGCTTCACTATATGCCTTATAAATAGGCTCAGAGTTGCTCAGCGAGCTATGGAAGCTATGCTTGGGGTTCTCTACGGGATCGATCAGAATGAGGAGATACACATAGAAGGGTCACCGACATAGCCAGCGAATAGCTCGTTGAGTGGCAATGGCGGCCATATAGCACGGAGAACAAATGGCCGTTGGGGCTGAAAAGTTCTGGAGTGGAGACCGCGGATCGGCAAGCGCAGCAGGACGTCCACCAACGAGATAGAGCGATGACTTGGTTAAAGCCGCGGGTTCACGTGGATGCCAGTCGCTGCCAACCAAGCAACTGGATGTCTACGGGGAAGGCCTATGTCCAACAGTGGACGATCTATGGCCGAGATGATGATGATGTAACCAATGACTAACAATGATTCATTGTAGTAAAATATAGAATGCTTCGAAAGTCAGAAATTCAGTATAGAAAACATTTTGAACTCGCGCCGATTTTACGCCGTTACGCTGATCGGCGGCGGCGGCGAAAAAATGGCGGCGGCGGCGGCGGGTCGCGCGGCGCACACGTCTACTCCGGGGTATTATCTATTAAAAGTAGGAGTCGTAGTACTAAATTAGAAGTTACCTATAATCGCATTAAAATACATAGTACCTCAATAAGCTACTTTAAATATGTCTGGTACTTATGTCTCTTGTACGACATTATTTCCTCCGTATACTTAATCTATATAGGTTATATCATCCAACCAAGTCATCAACATAGCTAACACAATACCTACATTGGATTAGTAAGCCGAATTCTACGAATAATAATAATAATAATTCTGAGAATTATTATTCGTAGGCCGAAGTGAAGTGGCAGTGAGCTGGCCAAAAAACGATAACTGCTGGAATAGAATTCTTGGAGACTGAGACAACTTAAAAATATCACTTATGGATTATTTATATCATAAGCAATGACACGTAATGGCTTTGATTTAGGTAGGTATTTAACCTTCAACTCTCATCTCTCACCCTTGCAATGATTTTCCATGGATTTTATTCCCTAAAAAAATTATCGTTGTTTCCTGTTGTCTACAGTTCTGGGAGATAATATCCGAGGAGCACGGCATCGACCCCTGCGGAGTGTACAAGGGCACCAGCGACTTGCAGCTCGAGAGAATCTCTGTCTACTACAATGAGGCCTCTGGTAAGTCTCCTAGCATTAAAATACCTCAGGGGATGTCTAATGCTCTGACGCTCGTGATCGCATTCGCCGTCTCTTTTTATCCTCGTTTCATACTCCCGTTTATTTTGACATGCCTACAAATTTATACGAAACCTCAGTGCACGAGCTGCAACTCGCAGAGACAGCAAGCTCCAAACAGTCGTTTATTAGCAACAAATCATTACAACATTCAAGAGCGTACTTAATCCTAGACATCAAGTCTAACTGCAAGACAATTGGACAATTACGTTAATTGTCGGACAATTCCGCCGGTCGTTGACTCCAGATTAGAGGTCTTGAACAATGCATCTTGTCAAAGATTAGTCGCAAGATAGACGTCGTTTTAGGGTTTTGCATCTATGTTTGACCTTTTACCTTGATTTATATATAAGTAGTATATATTACCTGGTAGTTTATTTATTGATATTGTAGTTTATATATTATATGTACCTATTGTTTCAAGTACTGTATAGTACCTAACTTCCGCTATTTTTGACTCTTAAACTCACTCTGTGTCGGACCCTAACTGGTAACGTCTCTCTTCCACTCAAAGATTGACTGGTAGAGATCCCTTAAAGGGATAAGTTCGCCTTAGTACAACTATCTCAAAGTTTGCCAATTGTAATTTGTTTCTTTTCTTTTGTACAATATACCTATGTAGAGTTTACATATATACGAGTACATACATACCTACTACAGAATCCACGAAAATATGTGAGACAGCTGTGGAATACATACTTACGTTCAGAGCAGAGATATTTTTTGCATAGACGTGCTTACGGTACATAGCTATCATAAGGTCGCGGCCTCGAGGGGGAGCACTGAGAAAAGTAATTGATTTTAGTCCATAAAGCAAACTTCGGGTACTTAAGTTACCCGCCCTGTTATAAAACTCCAAACGGTTCGTTAAAGTAAACATCTTTTGCAGTAAGCACCAACAATCATTCTACATGCAATCACCACTAAACAAGGCTTGTTTAAAATCACAATAAAACAACTCAGCATAATAAACCACATATCGTGAAAGATCGTTTGACTGCACAAAGAATATGTAAATATTAAACAAGTAGGTATAGACCCGTTAGATACCAGAGCGCTAAATCACAGTGAATTATAGTCTCGTATGCATGACGCGAGTAAACCTAGAACTGTAATTAGAATTTTAATTACTGGCCCAGTAATAAGTTGTGAACTGAATTCCTTAAAAACCGAACTTCCGGTTATTCAGCTTGCTCGTTAACCTATATTAGGACCATTTTGACTGTAACTACCAACAGAGTCTCCATCTAAACTATTTGTACGTAGATGGATAGAATCATTTACTTACCAAGTTGGATACTAAGTTTATTTTGACATAAGGAAACACTCCTCATAGGTGCTTGGAGTCCGGTTTGCTCTACCGTATAACCGCGTTTCTTATGTATGTTGAACCATTATATACTAGAGCGGGCTTTAAACCTGACTACCACGTTTAGCATGGAGTAATTACAAGGCATACCTATTATAGTTGTTTATTTTGTTTGCAGTTGCGTGCGCGGAGAACGGCGGGAAGTACGTCCCCCGCGCCATCCTCCTCGACCTCGAGCCCGGCACCATGGACGCCGTCCGGTCCGGTGGCTACGGCCAGCTGTTCCGGCCGGACAACTTCGTGTTCGGGCAGTCCGGCGCCGGCAACAACTGGGCCAAAGGCCACTATACCGAAGGCGCCGAGCTGGTCGACGCGGTACTAGACGTCGTCCGTAAAGAGTGCGAGAACTGCGACTGTCTCCAGGGCTTCCAGCTCACGCACTCCCTCGGAGGCGGCACAGGCTCCGGGATGGGCACACTCCTCATCTCCAAAATCAGGGAAGAATACCCTGACAGAATCATGAACACCTACTCCGTAGTACCCTCCCCGAAAGTCTCCGACACCGTAGTAGAACCGTATAATGCCGTCCTCTCTATCCATCAACTTGTTGAAAACACAGACGAAACGTACTGTATAGATAATGAAGCTCTCTACGACATCTGCTACAGAACTCTCAAAGTGCCTAACCCCACGTACGGAGACTTGAACCATTTAGTGTCCCTTACGATGTCCGGCGTGACCACGTGTCTGCGGTTCCCCGGTCAGCTAAACGCGGATCTCCGCAAGCTCGCCGTGAACATGGTTCCCTTCCCGCGTCTGCACTTCTTCATGCCTGGCTTCGCTCCCCTCACGTCTCGCGGCAGCCAGCAGTACCGCGCGTTGACCGTGCCCGAGCTGACGCAGCAGATGTTCGACGCCAAGAACATGATGGCGGCGTGCGACCCGCGCCACGGCCGCTACCTCACCGTCGCCGCCATCTTCCGCGGCCGCATGTCCATGAAGGAGGTCGACGAGCAGATGCTCAACATCCAGAACAAGAACAGCAGTTTCTTCGTGGAATGGATCCCTAACAATGTGAAGACCGCCGTGTGTGACATCCCTCCCAAGGGTCTGAAGATGTCTTCTACGTTTATCGGCAACACGACCGCGATCCAGGAGCTGTTCAAGCGTATTTCAGAGCAGTTCACGGCCATGTTCAGACGTAAAGCTTTCTTGCATTGGTACACTGGGGAGGGTATGGACGAGATGGAGTTTAACGAAGCTGAGAGCAATGTCAACGACCTGGTGTCGGAGTACCAGCAATACCAAGAGGCTTCGGCGGAAGACGACACAGAGTTCGACCAGGAGGATCTAGAGGAGCTAGGCCAAGATGAGCACCACGATTAGGTAGGCTGACGAATTCGCTCAAAAATCCTGGTGATTTTTTCCTAATTTATGAGCGAATTCTAAAACGTTAGTGAGTGAGTATAATCTTAATCTAGGAAAACATGGTCCGAAGCTATATGTCTCTGACTTTTTTGGCTCCGTACTCTACTTAAATACCTAGTTAGTGAATTTTCGGATTCCAAAGTACAATCTATCGGATTTTTAGAACCGTGTTTTCTTAGATTCAGATTGCATCGTTGGATTTGTAGGGTATGAAGTCAGATCTTAGCTCGAACGGTTATCTTTATGTTCAACGAAAAGGCTGTCGCATTTCGTCCATCCGCGGACCAACGAACAAAATAAAATTGAGGCATGAGTCTCGGTGTGCTATGTAATATTAGTATTACTGATGAATTGAATTTTATGTAGCTGTAAGTAAAGCATTTGATAATAAGGAACGTACCAATTCCTGCATTTCTTAGCTTAAGTTATTGTAATGTCTTGTATGCTTTTATATATTAATTTATAATTAAATGTTTTAAACAAATCTTCACTTTTTTCTTTCTTATTACCTGTTTAAAACACGACCCTAAGCTATCATACGACCCACGTCAAATTTTGTCAGTTTGAAACTTTATGTTAATGAAGAAAAGTTGACATTTGCTTAGACTTATGCAAGTAATTTTTCATCACTTGCTTGTAAACAGTGTCGTAACATGCATGCTACATTGGTTGCAACCCCCCAAATAAAACCCTCGACCTTAATGTGCTTGTCATGAAACCGGTGGTCGGTAGGTAATAGTACATTACTGTAGAGGCCGGGAAGTAGGGGGTTGCCGGCCAAGCAGATATAGACGGCCGGGCGTAGCGAGGCCGGATAGGGATGCGAGGCCAGCAACCCCAGGTACCGGCAAAAAGCTTGTATAGTGCTTTTCTCAAACATTACATGAAATGACTATTATGCAAAATTGAACGTTATGGCATCCGTGGAAGGGCGTTGGAATGGATTAGGAGCTATTTGAGTGATAGGATGCAATGTACCGAGATCAGTAAATTTGAAGAAACCAACAATGTTATTTTTAAAAAAGCATATAGATCCCATTACAAAGTAATTAATACTGGTGTTCCGCAAGGTAGCATATTAGGACCGTTGTTATTTGTTCTCTATATTAATGATCTGCTGAAAGCAACTCCTCACAGGAGCATTCTGTTTGCAGATGATACAACAATAGTGATAAAACGTAATGATAAAATGACTTATGAACAGGACATAAATGATTCTTTGAATAGTATAATACATTGGATGAATATAAATGACTTGAATATTAATATAATGAAAACCAAATGGATGCAGTTTATTTCTTATAATTCAAATAGTTTACCTATAACCACAGAATATATAATAGTACTGACGCTATAACATTAAAATACAATAATGAAAATGTAGAAGTACATTCCTTTAAGTTTCTCGGCTTTACTCTGGATAAACATCTCCACTGGAAGTATCATTTTGAACAAGTATGTAATAAACTAAATAGATTTGTCTTTGCTCTCAGAAGACTGAAAGATACAGTGTCGGTTGAAGCAACACTGACAGCTTACCATGGATATGTATCATCTGTTCTTCATTATGGATTAATTTTGTGGGGGAATTCGGTGGATGCGGAGAGAGCATTTAAAATCCAAAAAAAATGTGTCCGGATACTTAATTTGTGGTGCTCGGATTGATGACAGTTGTGTACCTTTATTCAAAAAAGTGCGTACTTATATTGCCGTTGCCGTGTTTGTACCTACATCAGAAATGCATGTGTCTTTGTCAGTACGCATCAATCTTATTTCCAAAAACGTGTTGACATGATGCTCAGACAGACCAGAAAAGGGATCATGGACCTGCTGTACAAACCTCGCGCGAGTAAGGCAATTTATGCTAAAAATGCGGTCAACATGTGCATTAAATTGTATAACAACCTGCCGCATGACATTAAGGCTCTCCGGGGAAATAGTTTTAAGAATAAGTTGACGAGTTGGCTTCTCGACAGATGTTTTTATACCGTTAAGAGAAGAAAAAAAAAATTGGTATTGTTTTGTATTATTTGAAAATTATTATTGAACTTATGAATTTATTTACTTATTTTGATTATTTTTATGATTTTTGATCTTTTTTTGAATTTGATATTTGACATAGGAAATTTGTACTTGTAATAAAATAATTATACGCCTCTCAACAGAATATTTGCACGCCTGCATGCAGGCTGAATACACTGAAATAAAAATATACAATGTAAGACCTTCCTGTACTGTATTCTGGGCAAATAAATACTTTTGACTTTTTTTGACTTTGACTTTTAATAAAATAAAAATAAAAACAAGAAATGAAGCTGGCGGGACGCTAGTCTGGTCGCGGTGTTGTGTACGCGCGTGTCGCGCTGGCTGCCGACGTTGCTGCTGTGCGTGCTGTGGTGTTGCTGTGCGTGTCGCAGAGCGCGCGTTGAAACAAAAGACGGTCGCATTGCCGGCCAGCGGCCTGCAAGGTTGTATGAAATCTCATTGCAGGCCGCTAGAGTGACAGCGCGCACGCAGCTGAGCCACAGCGCCTGCAGCGCGATACTTCTCGGCCTATTATTTGTAACACAACGTCAATTTTTCAAGTCATGTTTGAGAATATGAGTCATTGCGCGTACAAATTAGCTTGCCGTGAAGCCCAAGGTCGGTAAATGAGTCCGTGCCCGTACTGATGGTGCTGCGCGCGCTGCTGCAGGACCACATGCACACGCACGCTGCGGCGCATGCTGCGGAAGGGGGAGGGGGAGGGCGGCACTGCCAAGAGCGCAGCCCAAGGTATCGCCAATATTTGGAAGAATTATATTTTTTCTTTCAGAAATAAATTTTTTACTTGCAAATGTGATGAAAAACATTGTATGTCGCACGGGCGGTACTAGAATTACGAACATCGACTCATTAAAGCCCCAGTCTTCGACTTCGGGCTTCTAATGGACTCTCGTTCGTAATTACTTATTTACCGCCCTTAAGACACAATGTATAGGACAGATAATTTTACCACCTTGTTCTTTTGGTGAAGTTAAGTTTTCTTTTTCAAAGTTAGATGGTTAGTATTCCCTCTGCCTTAAAAAGGGATAGACTTCGTTTAAACGCTCATTTTGGCGTCATTCTGGTTTTCTGTCATTCAAAATGAATTGACGATACCTTTCATTTCCATCATGTTTTCATCAGACCCGTAAAGGTAACACGATAATTCTCTCGTCATTCAATAAGTATGTCAATTGGTGTAATTTGTCCCAAGATATTATTATTCTGACCATAACGATGGACTTAACTGACGCCAGAAAGAGCGTGTAACCAAAGTCTAAAGCTAGTCTGAAAAAATACTCAGATTTTCACGAGTACGTAAAATAAAACATGAAATGTACTTCAATAGACAAATATTTATTCTCTCCATAATTTGAACATAGATCTTAGACTTATTAATAAACTTATTTACAGTTTGAACACAAATCTAGTCATTTACGCATATGGAAACATATACAAAAGGCATAAGCAGCTAGCCACTGTGCTGACTACTCGATAACAAGAAATTAATTTACTCAGTCAACCAAAGCCCCGAGTTTAAGACGCAAAAAACGTCTTAGTGCTCGTCTCATTTAGTATTAGCGCCTCTAGCGGCGCGAATGGACTACTGTGTCTGAGACGTTTGTTGCGAAATAAACTCTTTGTACAAGAAACGTAGGTATTAATTAGCGTACCATAATTATTGCACGCCACGAGCGAAAAATAAAAACCAATAGCTATATTGTCTACAATGTGTTAGTGCTCGTGATCGCATTCGCCATCTCTTTCTAACCTCACCCTACACCGTGCGACAGAAAGTGGTGAAAACCATCGTAATTCAAAGTAGGTACAGGTACGATAGACCAGGGTTTCTCAAAGTGGGGTACGCGAACCCCTAGGGGTTCGCTATTCGACGGTAGGGGGTTCGCGACAAGGTTTACGTGATGGTGGCTGCAAGAGCAAGATGATTAAGATTGGTTTTTGGAGTCTTTTTGTATTTTATATTTCAACTCCAAAGTTACTTATTTGTTGTTGTTTGTTTCAGTTTGTATTTTCGTTGGCAAGACGATTCTTACCTATATTTGTTACCTTTTATTGAAATAAATAATAAATAATATAGGTGCATTATATATTATGATGATGACTGAAATAAAAAAAACCTTAGTTTCTCCAACAGTAAATTTTATTACTTTCTTTGGGGGCAGGTTCGCTGTCGTCTAGGAACTCTAACAGGGGTACGTGGAGCCATAAGTTTGAGAAACCCTGCGATAGACAATAAGCCCTCTGATCTAATATACAGAGTTCATATTGTCTAATGCACTGGAATCACAATAGCTGTCACCACTTCTTTCCGTCTAATGCTAGCACTTCACTTGGTAAATTCACCGAAATATTTGCGTGAACGAAAGAGATGTACTATTACATTTCCAGCATGAGCGATGGAGATGTCAATAGCACTACGCGAATACGCAACAGTGCCACCATAACAGATGGGCTACTACGAAACTCTCAAATCGAAGTTCGTATCGCACCGTCCCTTTCACTCGCGTATTAAATGACATAAGCGTCAGCGGGACGGCAACATACGAAGTTCGAGTTTTGCACTTCGTGGTATTGGGCCAGTTTAACAGTAAAAGATGAGGGTAGAATGAAACGTTCAAAGCGCCACGCGTTAATATAAGAACACAATACGCGGCTAACCGCGCAGTTTTATCGTACAGTCTCTTTCTCAAGTGATACTTTGAAGAGGGACGGCGTGTTTCAAACCGCGTGGTTAAAATAATGTGGTCTTGCACTTGGGGTATGTATTATAAGACCGACAAATCATAATACCTACAGTTGAAATGTCGACGCATAACACATCGAAATTCAGAATACCGAATGTACAAAATACCGACAACCGATACACCGAAGGTCGAAATATCTATTTTTAAATGACCGAAACTACAAAATCCCGAAAATGGGGTATGTATTATAATACCGAAAAATCATATTACCTACAGTCGAAATATCGACACTTAACAAATCGAAATTCAGAATACCGAAAGTACAAAATACCGAAAGTACAAAAACCCGAAAGTAAAAAAAAAGTTTGATATGTGCGAGCGAGCGAAGCGAGCGAGCAAGACGGTTCGAGGCAAAAGCGACTTGGATAGGTTAGGTCAGAAGGCTAAGGCGGGAGCGAAGCGGAGCGTAGCTCCCGCCTTAGCCTTCGATGTTAGGTTTTTTTTATAGCAGCCCGGATAATATTGCTTCACAAATGATCTTTGCTGTTGAATCTTATCCAACCTACTTTCTTAGTGGCAGTTAAGTATCTTGCCTGCTATAAAAAAAATTCTAACATCGAAGGCTAAGGCGGGAACTACGCTCCGCTTCGTTCCCGCCTTAGCCTTCTGAACCTAACCTATCCGAGTCGCTTCTGCTGCGAACCGTCTTGCTCGCTCGCTTCGCTCGCTCGCACAAATCTTTTCCTGCTATATTTGTTTCGTCTTTGGTATAACGGCAGTTTCGGTATTTTGATTTTCGATATATTGATTGTCGATTATTTTACTTGTAGTGATTATGACTGTTCGGCATTATGAGTTTTCGACCTTTCGAGTGTAGGTATTTTGATCTTCGGGATTGTAGTCTTCGGGTTTTAGGCTGCCGGTCAAATGTACTTTCGGGATTTCAAACTTTCGGTCATATATCCATTCGACGTTTTAATATTCGGCCTTCCGTCCATAGGTCTTGTGAAATTCGGTCTTTCGTTTATCGGTATTATAATACATACCCTGCACTTGGTACAGAACGAAATCGTTCGTTTGACAAAAGCCTGTCTTGTCGATGAATGGGTTTACATTGTTTTATGACTAGTCAAATCGCGTTAATCGACGTTAAGTATAACATATTTAATTTTTGCACAGTGACTACAAACATACTTATTGTCTTTTCGAGTATTTCAGTGATCAGGAACCGTAATAAATGCACGGTGGATTACGATTGTACGAGTGTAGAATTTAACAAGTGACCAAATCGAGATTCATAGTGGTTCTAATCTAAACTTTTTTTGTTATATAATTTAATAATCTGGAGCTGCTAAGAATACTTTGTTGATTTCGTACATTTATAAAAATCGTTTAGAAATAACCACTCCGAACTGGAACACTCAGTTGTGCCAATTATATTTAAAAAAGATTGAATTGTTGTTCGTGAGTGCGGCAGCAGGGTAATAAACAGATCAAATACCTTACGTTTTATACCTTGGGGTCATTAAGTGTGTATTGCTTGTCAGTCAACGCTGCGTCCCCGCAGTGACTAATACAAATAAATCCCAAATCTGTTTATCACCCAGAAAGTTTTATTTCATCTAAACGTTTTTTTAAGATAGGAAAACAAGTGGGTGCTAAGTATGGACGTAAACGAATATAAAACCTAAATAAACCAGTCATTTGCCGACTATACATTTCAATATTTCTATAAACTATACGAATTTATGTAGGTATTAAAAATACAGTTGAAAACACCTAACACCAGTCTATAGTATATTAAACATAAAACTATTGACTTTTACAATATTAAACAAAATAAAGTAATTTATTCATAATCATAAATTGCTAAAAATACACTGACGATCACAAATAACTGGTCGTGGCCGTTTATTATTACTCAACCATGCTAACAATTTGATCCATTATTTTTGCTCGACAGCATAATATTCAAAATAATAATAAAGGTTTAACAAACGTTCCTACCACAAAATACAATAACATGGCTTACTATCAAAATAATATGGCAACGAAGGACATAATATGTATTTACAAATTTAAATTCTTTGTCATTAAATTTACGAATAACGATTAACTCTTCTTTATAGTTGCCTTGGAGAATGAACACTCGATGGATACACCGAAAATCTGACATATTATGACATATACTAAGTTGCTAAACCGGCGGTGTTCAAAAAGAATGACGGCTGGGCTCCCTTTTCACCGAAAATATATTTCTCAACTGTTTCATGTGGACGATAGATTTATATAAAAAAAAAACTATTCAAAACCAACCTGCAGATTTCTATAGGTAAAGATAGGTTAGTTTTATAAGAATCCTGGTGTCCTCACATTTGGATCATTTGGGGAAAATATTTTCGGCGGACCTTGTAAATTATTTTGTGTTTAAATATGATGGATGGATGCGTTGTGTTTTATCGTCAATCGACTTTCTAGTGTTGTTATTCAGTCCCGTAACTCAAGAGAAATCAGTGATACACTTTGTTTGAGAAATATTCTCTCATGCTTAGGAGATGAGCCACGAAGGAATCGCCTTTAAAACTGGCACAACTGATAACTTTTAGTGGATTTGTACTCCATAAAATTATACTTTTTATAAGACACCGAATCAACGTTACTATGGCAGCCAGCTACACTAAAATGTCGATTGACCCTGATACACCATCTGCAATATAAAAAGTATTATCTATTAAGTAGTTACAAACAATCACTCATTAAATCATTTTGCCCATTTAGGGCTAGCTTTTAAAATGATTTATTGAATATGACAGTAGTTCTAGATATTAACCCTGCGAACAAACAGGCAAATAAAACTCACATCTTTATCATATTACCGAAAACTCAAACACGTATTACGACGTAAAGTTTAGTAATTATTTTCCTTATTTATGTAACAATATGACGGAATCCTTGTTTTTCGCCTAAAATATATTCCCCAAATGATTAATTTCCCCACTGTTTCATACGGACGAACGATTCCTTTCCTGAAACTGTAAACTATTCAGGATATATTTCAGGACTGTAGAACCCAGATTAGGTTAGTTTTATAACAATCCTGAAATACTTTACACTTTACAAAAAAAATCGTTCGTCCATATGGAACAGTTTGGAAATTACATATTTGTGAATAATACTTTCAGAGAAAAATAAATGAACCCACTATGACATTTCTGTGAAAACGCTCCACACCGGTTCATGACAGATTCAGTAGATTTGATAATATGTACATCAACAAACAAATGTGTTTGGAATACTTACTAAACATTATCTTATTTTCATACAAAACATAAAGCTCAAATACAGCGTCTCGAACAGGCTATATTTATATTCCTTATTTTTATCTATACTATACATCTTATGACTATATTAAAATACTATTCGGCACTTTTTTTATCATTATTTAAGTATCTAACCCCAACATTAACGTGTCAAATGTAACGTCGACGGCATAACAAAAAGGCAGGTTATAAGACACATTTTATACTTACTTGCTAGTTATACGGAGTGTTACAAAAATAGCAAAAGAAATCTTCATCAAAGCCAAAAATAGGGTACACATGTATTGCATAATGTTTTGTCATCGGATTTTGGCGGAAAAGTTCGTATTTGTCTTGCTTTTCAACTAGCTTACTATATTGGGCGTGCCTTCAGTCAATTTTCAACTTTGAGGACATACAAATAAAATAGTTTTTACATAATCTGTAAACGTGGGTAGCGGTATACTAAAGATGGCTTTATTTGTATGACGTCAAAGTTGAAAATTGACTGAAGGCAAGTGTTAACTCCAAGTAATCGTACTGTACTGAAGTTTACTGAAGCTGATTGAGAAAGCTGATAAATACGATGGAAAAATATTATTTTGTGGAACTGTATTTTTTTTTAATGAATGTCGTTTGTCATTAACAACAATCTATGCCAGCTTTGTGTTGTTTGCTCTTTTCTTTTACTGAGTCATCCTTATTTTTTTATATATTTTTTTAAGTATTAGAGTAGACTAAGGTTTTTTTCAGTCAACTGACTATTGAAAGGGCCATTTAACCACCTTTTTTCTTAAGAAGTATTTTTGTAACACCCCGTCTACTCCGTTTTTATTCACTTTAGAGAAAAGGTTAACAATCTTGACGTCTTGGTTTAGAAATGTTATTTTATTATGCAGGGCTGGAAAGTTATTATTTATATTTATTTCCTCGGCAGTAAAGTTGTTCAGCATCTCGTGCCTTGAAACTCTCGGCTGCGCTCAGAATCTTTTTTTCGAACCACTCGCTTCAATACAAACAGTCGCACCGAAATGTAACTTTCCTGCTTTGCTCAAGTAACTATTGCGAAATAATTTACAGCAATCAATAATTAAATAACAATGGGACACAGTTTTACTTTCACAAGTAACTCATCTTCAATAAATTATTTTCTTTCTTTCTTTTCATCTTTATAAGCACTCTCCAATAAAATAGATTTCAAAATTACTTTTCTTTTTCTAAAGCGAAATAAAAATAATAAAAACTAGTATGATTCGTTTTAACAATTAGAGAACTTTAAAACAATAAAGTAAAAAGGCGGTATTAGAATTATTTAAATAATTACGTCGAGTTAACATGAATTGCTTTTTCAATAGAATTATCAACCTCTTTATCACAATAAGAGCTTCGTGTGTCAAAAATAATCGGAAGTGACTGTAATAATATCTACAAACGCTTTTTTTACTTTTAAATCAGCGACCGATTGAAATGATATCACCTGATGGTAAGTGTAGGTAAGACCGATAATAAAATTAAATGAATAAACCATGGAGGTTGAATTAATCGTTTCAACAGTCAAAACTCATCATACTAGAACTGAATAAAACTAGAACTATATCAAATTAAAAGTAATGTAACAAAACTTAGACGATATTCACGTATGCCATAAATAGGAAGCATTTAGTATAATTAACTAAATTAAGGTAAAGCTTTTTATTTCATATTACGTCCTGCGTTCGGCAAAGTAAACTTTCATTATAACTATGTATATGAAAAAAAAGTATAACTAACAATAATAGAAATAGAAATAGCCTCTCGGAAACCGATGACGCTACTTTTTCGCTCACACGCACACGTGTTAGTTTTCATAGTTTTAACGAAATGACTGTACAGTCGAGGTCATAAATATATGTACTTTAGGAAGGCGACGAAAATATCTATACACCTTTATGCCACTAGCCATAAGGCTGGTGTTTATAACTCCTGTCCCAAGTCAAATTTTTGTTTTATGAACATGAAACTTGGTCTCTTATGTATGAAAGAGTTTGATGTCACATTACAGTCCTATAAATAGGACTCTGGACGGCAGGAGAATATAGATATTTATGCCCTCAACTGTAGTCCCTGATGAAAGATTGTTCTTTTCGTTGTCCTGTTTTTTACGCAACTGACCGAAGGAGGGTTTTTAAATTAATAAAGGATATACGCTTTGGTTCAGGCTAAGCCGGGATAACAAATATCTGGCTTTGTAACATAGGCGCCTCACGCTTTTAGTTCGAGTGACATTTCTATTCCACTTATTCTGCGGGAAAAACTACAAGATTTGATCGAAAAAAGAAAGTAAAATATTTTAAACAGGCACTGTATATAGGCACTATATCCAAAGTAAATATATTCGTTCGTCATTTTGGTTTGGGACGGGTGTACTTTTTTTAACATTTCTATCGTCAAATTGTACTCGAAAAAATAAAAACCTACCAAGAGGTATTCATTAATTACGTGAAGCGATTTTGACCATTTCTGACCCATCTCACCGCATCTCGTAGACCTCCCTTCTTTAGCGAGCTAAACTCACATGACAGTTTTAGTATGTTTAGTATTATCTATGCTTGTTTGCATATATTTAGGACGTAGTCATATTTAAGCAGAGAATCACTACTTTATTTCTCAGTTTTCTCGCTACTTTACACTGTATTATGTGAAAAAAAAATTGGCGACATTTGCCGAAACGGGGGGTGTTCTCCCTAGGTGAGATTGAGTGAGATGGGTCTCGATTCATGCAATTTATGGACCCCCTAAATAACAATTATACATCTGTATGATTATAGCAGCATCCTTATAAACTTGAGACTTAACAAAGCTCGTACCTCAAACCGGATAACTTTTCTGAGTGAACTTTATGTACATTATTTCAATGGTCAATTTAGACGACGTATTGATTTGAGATACGTCATTTTTCAAAGTAACGAAAATATGTAACATGTTGGTAAGTAATATACGTATATCGCAATGGTAATACACAGTGATTAGCGATTCGGTTGCCACTCGACGGGATATCAAATCTCTAAGACCGTGGTGACTATTAAATGGTTCGTCGTTTTAATTGCAATATATTTATAAAGCGGACGGCATTTGATGCTTCCTGATAACCGCTTCCAGTGGCAACCGAAGTGCTGTTCGTCCATGTCCTAAACCCAGCTTAGTTCATGGAATAAAGGTTGAACAAGCCAGTTGGCTGACGTTTCAGTCAAGTTTGACATTGGTATTATAACTAAATCAACTCTCAAGTCGACCAAGATGTCTGCCTACATGTCTTAGGCTACTTCGACATTGGCAGAATCATCAAAAAATTGATGGAGCCACTTTTTCCTAAATTGGAATTGAATTGAGCTCGCAAGCAAGACTAACATCAAACCTCGCCATCTAGAGATATTTCACCACTATGCTTGAGCTAGTGTAGCGGCTCATCCTGAACTGTACCTGGCTAAACGTTCCATACGATGCTACACCGAGACTTCGTTCTCGTCGTCGAGGTGTATGGAGTTGTCGTTGGCTGCCAGTTTGAGGAGAGTCTTCTTGATGCGGAGCGCGGGGAGACGCACGGACGAGTTCTGGTGCCAGCACTCGCGTATCAAGGACGCCATGCCCGCCATCGTCTGACAAATACAAAATAAAAAAATATTCATTTCTATTAGCAGAGTGAATTTTAGAGCGTTTTTTCCGCTCGGTTAAAACGTCACCATCCCACGTTTATCAGCACATCGGAAGTACAATTATCAAGAATATTGATTATGCTAGATTCAGGGGCTGTTTCACCATCCATTGATTAGTGCTAACTGGCGGTTAGGTGTGATGCCGTCGCTCTATTTGTTTTGTTCGCATAGACGGAGACGGCATCACATTTAACCGTCGGTTAACGCTATTCAATGGATGGTGAAACAGCCCCTTCGCATCAGTAAATAGTTTGCATAAAAATTAAACCTTGAGCATCATCTCTTTTAATGACACTTACCGAAACGGTAATGAGGAAAAATACTCTGAATTATTAACCCAGCAGTAATAACATCTGTTTACATTTCATTACATTAGACAAGATATGGGCATTATTCGCTTTTTTTTTATTAAGGCTCCCCCCTATTTAAATGACCTCGGATGTTCCAACTACAATTTCCTTCCTCGTTCTTACTTTACAACTTAAGACAAATTGCGTTCGTTCGCTCACTTATAGCCAAGCGAATTAACTCATCGAACTGGCAATGGACAGGCCATATAGCACGGAGAACAGATGACCACTGGGGCCGAAAAGTTCTCGAATGGAGACAGCAGATCGGCAAGATGTCCACCTACGAGATGGATGGTAAGGTGTAGCGGGTAGGTGGATGCAAGCCGCTTCCAACCAAAGCAATTGGAGGTATAGACCTCCAATTGCTATTGAGGAGGGCTATGTCCAACGCTAACAGTGGTCGTCCTACGGCTGAGATGATTTTTTATTTATTTATTACATTTCACAGCATAACAGTTAAACCAAAGCACTGTGAAATTCAGATACAATTTATACAAAGAATACACAAAAAAAAAAACAAAAGGTAGATTACTTAGTATCTCACAGAAGAAGGTCGTACATCCATCTTCTCGCAGAACCTCAAACATTCATCACACATTTCTAACCATCTACTTGCAAACAAATCACAGCTAGGGGTCAATTCGAGAAGCGAGTTTATCTGGTGCAAAGCTCGGACCAGAGGAGATTTTCTGCGAGACACTGTTCGCGCTGCCGGCGCCGCTAATAAATGGCGACAGCGTGGCCGGAGAAGAAATTTAGTCGGTGAGGGAACATACAGACGCATCAACCGAGCCACTAATTCAGGACAATCAGAATCTCCACGCAAAATCCCACCGGCTATAGTAAGCAGTATGTAATCTCGCCTCACCTCCAAGGAGTTGAAGCCTAAGACGCCGAGCAAAAATTTGGTAGGGTATAAGAAAGGGTAGTACCCATACATTTTTATTTGTAAAAAAAACGCAAGAATGCCTTTTGTACTCTCTCCAGAAGCAAAATATAAGTTTCTTCATATGGCCGCCTCGAGCTTGCTTCTGACAAGAGCAGTGTAAAAGAGCCTTATGGATCTGGCATCAGCAAAGTCCAGCCTCCTATAACAATGAGGGCTATCGCGTATGAATTCGCCGCTAGAGGCGCTAGTGTAGCGTGAGGTCTCCGAAATGTCAAATCTCATAGTTTTTGGGTGAGCTACGCGGGTTTATTTATAATTAGACGGTGGAAGCATTCTACACTTCCACTGAACGTAGATATAGTTTAGATATAGTTAGTGTTTAGTATTGTAACTAAGGGACCCCATACATCCCTGTATTTCTTTTATTATTATTTTTTGTATTTTTTTTTCTTTCATTGTATAATATAGTTTTTAAGTATTTTATTTGTAATTATATTTTTATGAAAAAATGACTTTCTGCCAAGTTTCTTGCGGCGCATTCTTCTTGGCAATGATGGTCTTTCCGAAAGCGCTGGTAGTTTAAAAAAATGACGTGTAAAAGTGCCCATTGCAGCCTATTAACTGAATAAATCATTTGAATTTGAATTTGAATTTAGAATAATTTTGTGAATATTTTGCAATATCTGAAATGAATTATGGCAAATATGCGTTCCGGGGCAATGAATGTCTGTATTTTGAGACAGTTTTGTCTTTCGGAAACCTTTGTCCTCCCTTTTTTCCGAACAAAACGGGGACTATGGAACACTGTGGCATGCTCGATATTTTTATGGTACGGTTTTAAGGTGTATTAAATATGATTTAATCTAAAATTTGCTTTCACGCCCGTAATAAAAGACTTTGAAAGCCATACTTAAAAACCTCACGCAACAGTGCGCCATCTGGTGAGACAAAAAACGATAGCCCTCATTAAGAGCCAACGCAATCATATGCTCATGGAAGTTAAGGTTCGCGTCCAAAATGATAATGATGATGAATGTACTGACCGGGTGCGTGAAGGTATCCGGCAGGTCTGGGCGCGCGCCGTCTACGCAGACGATCTTCCGCATCAGCTCGAAGCTGGGGTCGGCGGGGGCCTGCGCGTGGAACGGGGGGCGCGCCTCCCGCGCCGGCGGCACCCGCGCCAGCACCTCCCACAGCACCAGCGCCAGCGCGTAGATGTCGCACTTGCGGTACGCTTCTAGGCAGTGGATGTTCATGCTGGAAACGAAAATTCATCGGTTACAAAAGGTTGCTAATGGTCCACGCACTGACAGAGTGGTCGCGGTCGGTTGACGATTAGCACAAAATCTTCATGACGATATGCTTGGAAAAATAGTAGGTATGTAAGGTAGTCTAAAAAAAAAACTATAGATCAACAGCGAGAAGTTTAAAGGTGATCTTATCCATAACTAGTTGTTACACGCGACTCCGTCTGCGCAGAATGAGGGCTATCGCGAATGAATTCGCCGCTAGAGGCGCTAGTGTAGCGTGAGGTCTCCGAAATGTCAAATCTCATAGTTTTTGGGTGAACTACGCGGGTTTATTTATAATTAGAATAATTTTGTGAATATTTTGCAATATCTGAAATTAATTATGGCAAATATGCGTTCCGGGGCAATGAATGTCTGTGTTTTGAGACAGTTTTGTCTTTCGGAAACCTTTGTCCTAACTTTTTTCCGAACAAAACGGGGACTTTGCAACACTGTGGCATGCTCGATATTTTTATGCTACGGTTTTAAGGTGCATTAAATATGATTTTAATCTAAACTTTGTGTTCACGCCCGTAATAACAGGCTTTGAAAGCCATACTTAAAAACCTCACGCAACAGTGCGCCATCTAGTGAGACAAAAAACGATAGCCCTCATTCGCTCATCGCTATCCCGCGGGTACTACGCTTTTTTTCTGAGATAAAAAGTAGCCTTCCATCGAAACTCCAGCTACCTCCATACCGAATTTAGTCTAAATCGGTTCAAAAGATCCAAAGATTATCCCCTACCTGTAGGTACCATCACAAACTTTACCTCTTCAAAGGTAAGGGGGGAGTGTGATTATTTAGCGGCCAGATAAAACCATTACCACTAATTATTTCAATTTGTAAATATAGCTCTATCGTTGCTATCGATGTAAATATATCATGATTTCTATAAGTAATAATACTCTTTGGTCATGATTTGTCATGGCGACAAAATATAAAGACCAAAGAGAACTGACGTTGTCATGGAGGTTTGCGCTAGTGTCGCCCCCTGCGCAGAGCTTTGCCTAATATGCCCTAGTGGGAACCAGGTGTAAGTCTGTGTGTACTCACGTCTGGTCGAGCAGCTCGGGGCTCATGTACCGCTTGGTCCCCTGTCGCGCGCCGGGCTGCGCGTGCGCCACGTGGGCGGCCGTCATCGCCAGACCAAAGTCCGCGATGCAGCACTCGCCGTTCACCTTCACGAGAATGTTCTTAGACTTGATGTCGCGGTGCGCTATGGCCGGTTTACCCTGGGAAGTTTCATGGGTATACTTAATAAAAAAGAAATAACATTTTATGTTTACACTTTTGTAAAAAAAAAGCTAAGTAATTTGGGCACATAATTGTTCAATCAACTTTTGCCTTGTTATTCTGTCCCGTAACGCAGGAGCCATCAGGTATACACTTTCCTAGAAAAATGCTTGCAATGTACGAGATGAGCCATGAAGGAATTGCATTAAAGCTATCACAATTCCTATCTTTTAATGGATTTTTACCCCATAAAATCATACTTTTAATGGGTAACTCAGAAGACGTTACCATTACCATGGTATCAAGCTATACTAAAAAGCAATGGCGGAATAAGACTTTTTGAGGCCCGGGCCGATCTTTAATTTTGCCTTTTTCTCAAAATAAAATAATTACAAATAAAATACTTAAAAACTACAGTATAAAATAAAGAAAAAATACAAAAAAAAGAATAATAATACAGGGATGTATGGGGTCCCTTAGTTACAAAACTAAACACTAAGGGGCTGTTTCACCATACTTTGATTAGTGCTAACTGGCGGTTAGGTGTGATGCCGTCTCTATTTGTTTTGTTCGAATAGACGGAGACGGCATTACATTTACCCGTCGGTTAACACTAATCAATGGATGGTGAAACAGCCCCTAAGTATATCTACGTTCAGTAGAAGTGTAGAATGCTTCCACCGTCATAAAATGCCTGCCCAGCTTGTGCCCAGGAGTGGGTACAGGGTGGCTCATTTACATCGGTCAGTATGGAAAAGTATGAAACTATAAGGCATGCCATCGATTTTAGTAACAAGAAAAACTGCATTCATACATAAAAAAAAAAATTGTTCTCAGTACGGGAATCGAACAAGATCGTTTTGCAAAATTAATTAAAAAAAAGCCTATACACGTCCCACTGCTGGGCACAGGCCTCTTCTCAGAACAAGAGGGCTTGGGCCATAGTTCCCACGCGGGCCCAGTGCGGATTGGGAACTTCGCACGCACCATTGAATCGCTTCGCAGGTTTGTGCAAGTTTCCTCACGATGTTTTCCTTCACCGCAAAGCTCGTGGTAAATTTCAAATGTAATTCCGCACATGAATTTCGAAAAACTCACGAGGTGCGAGCCGGGGTTCGAACCCACGACCCTCTGCTTGAGAGGCGATAGGTCAAACCACTAGGCCACCATGGCTTCTAAAAAAACTTACATTATTTCTATTTGGGTTTCGGTAGTGTTGGTCATAAGCAATAAATGTTATTATGAAATACAAAATCGATGGCATACTTGCTCGGAACAAATCTTTGTGTCTTTTAGTTTCAGACTTTCCCATTCTAACCAATCTAAATGAGCCACCCTGTATACAGGCTGGGACGATGATGATGATAAATCACGCAACACGGAATGACTATCAAATAACGATTGCCAGTGCCAACTTTTTTTTTTTTTGATTTTTTTTCACCTTCCTGCTTCTTCTAAGTATTCTAGATTTAGTATGATCCTGAGTTACCTGTGTCCCGTGTATGTCTGTGTGTAGATGCAGCAGCCCGTTGACTGTGGAGAGGCAGATGGCCATCATCTGATGCCGCGTCAGCGTCGTGCGCGCCAGGTGCTCGTAGAGTGAGCCCAGCGGGTGGAAGTGCGTTATTAACCACAGCTGGAATGGTACAATAAAGTCGTTGTAACATCATAAATATCATAATGGTCACTACTTTGATATAATGTCGTATCTAAAATCAATACGTCAACAAAATTGACCCTTGAATAATGTTCATGAAACTCGCTCATAAAAATTGTAGAGCTTTTTCAAAAGTAGTGACGATAAAATATGTAAGTATTAACTAGAAATGCAACGGATATCCGGCCTATCCGGACACTATTTTACTATTCGGCCGGATGCCGGATGATAAAAAACTTATAGTTATGATTAAAAACTGGCATTTATTTATGAATTTATCAATTATTGACATCAGTTTATTATTCTAAGGGGCTGTTTCTCCACCCATTAATTAATTTTAACTGACGGATAAATGTGATAACGTCTCACGTCTATTCAAACAAAACAAACAGAAACTACAACAGCCCTTAAGTTCACGGTTCACGGAGTGTCATGCGCATGTTCGAATTAGCTTAATTTAATTGTACGTAAAACTAGGCCGAATATCCGACGGCCGGATATCCGGATATCCGGCCAACGGTCCCGCCAAATATCCGGTATCCGGCCAAAACACTATCCATGTCATTTCTAATATTAACCACCCACTAGATGAACTGACGACATCGTGTGTTGCGGGCAACCAGTGCATGCAAGTGGCGAGTCGCTCATTGTGGCGTTACATACGTCTGTTTTGTTACTACAGCGAACTTCTCTCATGAAGTTATTTTTCTTGCTTTGTTATAAAATATTAAAATGTACTATTAATAATTACTTATTAAATATTTCAGTAAACTGTATGTGTTTAAATTTAAATAATAAAAATAAGCCATTATGCTTTTAAATAAATCAATATCACGGGACAATTCACACCAATTAACCTAGTCCCAAAGTAAGCTTAGCAAAGCTTGTGTTATGGGTACTAAGCAACGGATAAATATAATTATATAGCTAGATACATACTTAAATACATATTAAACACCCAAGACCCGAGAACAAACATTCGTATTATTCATACAAATATCTGCCCCGACGCGGGAATTGAACCCGGGACCTCAAGCTTCGTAGTCAGGTTCTCTAACCACTAGGCCATCTGGTCGTCAAAACCAGTCGCCTTTGGGCATAATACCCAAAGAAAAGGCCCTTGGGTTTTATTTAGCCTCTAAATTTTAGGGATTGCAAATCATGATACCGCTTACGATCAAGTGTGATGAAAATTATCATACCTGCGTACAACTGTTCCGGCTGGTCATATCGCTGCCGATATACGCCAGTATATTGGTATGCCGCAGCAGCACTGTGCTGTATATCTCCGTCTCCCTCCGCCACGAGGCCTCGTCGCGAGAGAAGAAGATCTTGACAGCCACGCTGTCCGCGCACCAGAGGCCGCGCCACACCTCGCCGTACCGACCCTGGGAGAGGGGGATTCTGTGTTTATTGTTGCTTCGGAAGCTACTTGACATTGCCATTTTAGGGAGCCCATAGTGCCACAAGACTTGAAGTGAACACACACAGCTACAAAAAGAACTGTTTGCAAAAAAGGAGAATGAATGAAATGAATGAGCAAATGTCAAAGTCCTGCTGTCATTACATATAGTTCAACTCAGTTGTGCGCGCGTCCTATTGGGTTAAAGCGATAAGAACACGTCTTGCTCGACGACGACTTGTCACGTCTTAAAGTGTGACTTGCTAAATCAAATCCCGCTGCTCTCATTTACATACATAATAATAATATAAATGTATATTTACAAGCGCACGCACACATGCCGCGTGACTGAGTTGAACTATCTGTATACTCCTCTGCCATTGTTCATTAATGCTAAATGCTAATTAACGTGACACTCGTAAAGGGCCATCTATAAATTACTTCACACAATTTTGATAATTTTAGAACATCTCCCCTCCTTGTTACACTTATTACTATGAAAAACGCATTTTTTTTTTGTTATTGCGTCACTAATCCTGAGAATCAATGTGAAGGAAAAGAAGACCAGCGCGCGTGCGCAAGATTTGCTGCAAGATTTGATTGCTGATTTGGGACCATTTCGTGACATGCATCATCCCAGCCTATATACGTCCCACTGCTGGGCACAGGCTCCTCTCAGAACAAGAGGGCTTGGGCCATAGTTCCCACGCGGGCCCAGTGCGATGGAACTTGGGAACTTCATTGCAGTTTCATCACAATGTTTCTTGAAAGCTCGTGGAAATTTCAAATGTAATTCCGCACATGAATTTCGAAAAACTCAGAGGTGCAAGCCGGGTTCGAGCCCACGACCCTCTGCTTGAGAGGCGATAGGTCAAACCACTAGGCCACCACGGCTCTGAGTGACATGCATATGCATAACTATATATATTTTTTTCTTTTTTCTTTTTATCCATTATTCTCATGTTTTTCACAAATAAATGTTTTCTATCTTCCATTCTTTCCTAACAGAAAATCGAACATTTGCCGTTTTTAAATTTGTCAAACTGAACAATGAACCGAGACATGTATAGAGCCAAACATTGATGTGTGTTATGTATGTTAGGAAAAGTATATGTGATTTTTCCACTAACGTCGAAAAGTGAAAGCTTCATCTTACAGCCTGGCTAAAACCAAAAAGTCGTTTCTGGCAAATCGCATACGTATTTAGAATAAATTTCCAAAGAAATATTACAAATGAAATAAATCCAAAATCCTAATCCCAAATTTACTGTCAAAAAATTAGTATCTAAGGCGTATTATAAAGTTAATGATTTTATGACGGACAGGAAAGGAGATTTGGTAATAATTACTCCAAATAGCGAATCTACTGTCGTAAAAAATGTAGATATGTTAAAAATTTATAGGTAGTCATTCACGATGACGCGTGCCGTGGTTCTTATTACAATGTCGTTAATGTCTAATTTTGACAAAATCACGCGTCTAGGCACTAGGTATAGGATGTGTAGATAGATATCATTGAATTAAAAAAAAAACCTTGTTGAGTTTCTTGCTGGATTTTTGTCAACAAAAGTATTTCCGAACCGGTGGTAGATTTTTTATATATTTATAGGTGCTTGTTATAGCCTAAATTGAATAAAGATATTTTGAATTTTTAGCTTGACTTACTTTGCCCACGCACTCCAGCAGCGAGACTTGTTTGCTGAGCGTGCGCTGCACCATGAGCGGCAGGCCGGAGCCCGAGCCGCTGCTGAGCGAGCCCTGAAGGTACTCGCGTAGCGTGGAGTCGCCAGCCGCCGTCGCGCGGAGACCGCCGCCGTTCTGGGAACCCTCTACACCTGGAAAATGTAACGTTATTATCATACCTATTATCTATTATTCCACGGCAGGCCTAAATGAGGGCTTGACCATACCCACGGCAGAGCACATCTATAGTTTCCACGCCGGCCGAGCGCGGATCGGGAACTTCATACACACAATTGTATTTCTTCGCATTTGCGAGGAAGGTTTCTCTCAATGCTTTCTGTACCGTAAAGCTCTTGTAATTGGAACTTTCGAAATGTGTCGCGTCAAATGCACTTGTAAGTAAACTTTCTGTAATTTCAAATGTATGAATACGCATCAATAAACTCCTGAAAAGTCCAACCTAGAGGTAAGTGACGCTGCTTGTAAAATTTATGATAATTTTGTGATTTCACGATATCAAATTTCGCGTATTGAAACGAGAAGTTGTTTGTATGTTTATATTATAAAGATTTATCTATCGTATCTATTATTATTTATCACTAGAGTTTACCCGCGGCTTCGCACACGTAAACTATTCGATCTGGTAGTTACAATGAAATTATGGTATTTTTACGAAATTCCCCTGGAAAATCCCAAATTTATATCGTGATCTTTGAGGTTGCGTTAAGGAACAACAGTACAAAATTTCATGACTCTAAGCCCAACGGTGTGTTATTTCGAGATATTATCCCTATCCCATGGATAATATCGGGAAAAAATAGCCTAGCTAGCCAGCTAGCTAGCTAATTTCACAAAATGCGTCCAGCCGTTTGAGCGTGAAGGAATAACAAACATACACAACACACACACACACAACACAACACACACACAACTTTCGCATTTTAATATAAGTAGAAGTTAGGATAAAAAATCCATTATTGCCAAGAAGAATGCGGCGCGAGATACTTGGCAAAAGCTTGACAGATACTGTACAAATAGTCAGTAGATTTAAAGTTAAGTACCTTCATAATAGGCGCTGGTCACTTGTGGACTATAGATGTTGCTCGAGAAGTAGTTGGAATCAGCGCCAAGCTTGTGAAGCGCCGCTCGTGATACGCGTAACCTGCCAAATGTTAATCAGTAATGTTATTTAGATGATTTTCTAGTTTTGGATGTAGATGTTCATCCCGTTCGGCTTATACACCGCAATTATAACATCACTAGCTTCGCCCGCATAGAATTCGGTTATCGCACGCTGTTCCCTCGGGAACTGTGCATTTTTCCGGGTTAAAAAGTAGCCTATGTAGCTCTGGCCCATAAACTATTTCTATGGCAAAAATCACGTCGATCCGTTGCTCCGTTTCGAAGTGAAAGACGGACAAAAATACAACACACACACACACTTTCGCATTTATAATATTAGTATAGATAAGGTGCAATTGGAGCTTGTATGCTTTGACGATAGCTTCACAAAATCCAGCAATTTGAGGTGCAATATAAGAACATTGTTGGGTGAAAAAAGTCCTCGAGTGGCTACCACGAACCGGAAGACGAAACGTCCGTAGGCCTCCCACTAGATGGACTGACGACATCATGAGAGTTGTGGGCAACCAGTGGATACAAGTGGCAAGTTTTAGTTGCTTTGTTCAGCAGTGAACGTCTTCCGGCAGATGACGATGATGGCGAGAAAGTAGCATTATAATAACTTCTACAGTAGCTTTGACAGTGCTTACCGCCCCAATATGTACTGGTGAAGGAACTAGTGAGCCCAGCTTGATTGTTTTAACGGCAGCTTTCCATATAACACCTATTTGTATCACCATTAGGTGGGATGAAGCCAACCAATTTGTGCAGAATGTTATCAACTGGGTGTAAACGAGTTCTCTGTGTTGAAGTTTGTTGGCTAAAGGCAATGTCTCACTAAGAGGGTCTTACAAGAAGGTTGGAAGTCACCCAAAAAGCAATGAAGGGTTATATTTGGAGTTTCTCTGCGAAATCGAGTCAGAAATAAGGAGGTCTGCAGAAAAACAAAACCTAGCCCAAAATAACTTAAACTAAAATCAAAAACTTAGTGTACAGAATTGCTAAGTCAGTAGACAGGGCACTGTGCTCCAAGAACTGATGGCTGTTAGGGACAATCTGACCTTGAGAGGCGACCACATGTGCTGTACTGATGCTGTAAAGGGCTGATCATTCTGGCGTTTTTTGGGATAGGCCTTTCGGCTAACGATAACGATGGTACCTATGGCTCCTCCTGAGCAGCAGTATGGCAGCAGCGGCGGCGACGGTGACGGCGGCGACGGCAGCCAGCACGCAGGCCCACAGCTTCCAGGCGTGCGCGGGGAGGGGCTCCACCGCCGTGTCGTACAGCGCGAGGGGGGGGAACTCGCCGCCGTTGCAGAGGTCGCCCGCGCAGCATGTTACGTTAAGCTGCCCGGCGTGGCGCTTGCGGACCCTGAAGGGGGAGTTTCTTTTGAGACGCCTGGATAACTTAATAGTTACTGATTGTATGGTACAAAACAGTAGAAAGAAAAACAAGAATTAGACATGAATTGTCAGTGACATTTTCGAACACCACAGCGCGGCGCGTCGTTAACGTGAAATGATTCAGTGCCCGAGTGCGACATATTGCCGCCAACGTGCAAGACATTTTGTACCATATTCATGTAGTTTGAGGTGCCACGTTTGAGCGCCCTTTGGGGCAGTATATAGGAAATATTTGTTCTTGAGTCTTGATTCTTCAATATCTATAAACCTAGGTATGGTACGGCCTTTTTTGCTCGACTTGACGGGGGTACTGCTGTGCCCCCAGATTTAGATAGTTACTGAATTCACCACAGTTTAAAAATAATGTCATCAACATACCCCTGTGTAGGTCGATGTCTGCAGGTGAACTGTGCGTGGTCGCGGGCGGCGGAGCAGCCCCGCGAGTGGTGCAGCTCGCCGGCCGCGTCGCGCACCGACGACTTGTAGCAGAACAGGGCTTCCTCGCAGAAGGAGCCGCCTTCGGAACAGTCCGGGGGCTCGCACTGGTGACACTTGTACCTGCGAATGGTAGATTCACAAGAGCTGGCATGAATGGATTGAATAAGTGAATGAAAGTATCAGACCATTTCTCAAAAAGTTGTCCATTTTTAAATTTTTTAGTCGTCCAGTTGTGATAAAATCTTTGTTCTTGGATCCAATAGAAAGTTTTGATGTAGTTACAAATTTACGATTTCTTCCTCACAAGATTTTGTGACGTTTTCCTGACGTCATGATATTTTGGATGTTTTATGTAGTTTATGTTTTATGATCTTTGTCCTTAGGATTAATAATTTCTTGACAAAACTGATTTCTTGTCAATTCATGATGGGACCAACTTTTTGAGAAATCATCAGTGTGTTACCTATTTGATTGAATTGAAATACACTTCACACAAATGTGAAAATGTCATAACATCTGTCATTTTCCTACAACAATTTCTGAGTAGCTTTACTTTTGTTCAATCCATTTGTGCCAGCTCTTTGACTCTTTCTGTACAACATTAACAGATTGTATTATGATGAACGACTATGGCGTACATTGAGTGGACAGCCGAGTAGGCAGTGCTTGTGCTGGTGTCGCGCTGGAGCGGCGCAAACTATCAACTGTCTACCCTGGAATGATTTAATGCACTCCAATGATCTCAATACCAGACGTCTAGCAATTTTCAGATATTATTATGAACTGGAACAATTATTTTGCTCACCCGCAACCTTAAGGGGGTTGTGGTTGAGCAAAGTAATTCTTTCAGTTCATTGATAAGGACGGACCTCTGTCCTGATTCAATAAATTATATTATTATTATTATTTTACTGTTTTTAGAGCATTTATTTCAAATTATTTTATTAATATGAGTGAACAATACGGAATATGGAATTACCACAGTCGTCCTCAGCCTTAAATAATCATCTCCTGAATTAAACATTGTCAGATTACAATATTAGGAAAATAGATGTGACTATTCTTGTGTTTGGATAGGTATTTAACTAAATGTAAACAACTTCAGCTGCCTGATTTGGTACATTCACGGATTTTAAGCATTTTACTTATCTATCAGTGTAATACAATTAAACTAGTGTAATACGAAGCTAAAACTAGTGTAATTTGTCAACTAATTCTGTAATGAATCATAATCATGTACATAATATGTATTACATCTGTAGTGTTACCATATTATTCTCTGCAGAGTTAGCTTGATCAGACTATTTCAATTCAGAAATGTTAAGTTTTAGGTAGTTTAATAGGGGAATTTCAATATTTAAGACACCAATTGACATTGTTTTGTTAACATTTAGTAAAATACCTATGCAAACCAAGTATAGAGTCCAGTCCTAGCTCTTTGTTTACATGGCAAAAGACAACCAAAACACACTACTGGCACTTGGTCTGCTAAATAAAAATAAGAACGAAATTAATTTCTGGGTAGAAACAATTGTACTATTAGCTTACCTCTTCTCAAATTTCCATCGTCTGATACCAGAATAGAAAAAACAATTGAGCATTAGAACACTGAATATTTCTCATTAAACTTATAATGAATACAAATTGCAATGATTTCATTGTACACATATCATGGCTATATATGTCAATATATAAGTATCATAGTCAACTAACTCTAATAATATAACTCAAAATCTAATAATCTAATGTGAAAAACTGAATTTAAACTTTTACATGAATTCTATTATCTACAGTCAATTATTTTGCTTTATCGGGTGTGACCATGCAACCCTCAATATCCAACTTTTGGGACTCCATGAGCTCCTTCACATCTTTTACAAGTATGTCAAACCACACAACACAATGTTGCGCTGGGTGATGCTATGTTTTCGAAATGCGTTTACCAACCTAGGTTGCTGGACCATCATCTTTTTGACAAACTCCGGGTCATCCACCAGCTGTACATCAATGCCGGAGCTGTGTGTCGTATCCTCAGCCAAATCTCCCAAGCCTGGAAGACCTCCTAAAAAAAATGTTTATTTTAAAACACCAACACAACAGACATACAAGACAACAGAATACACAAGACATTTGATGATTCCCTCCAGGAGGAAGTTGGGGACCATGGTTGAGGAAAAAAAGTTTTATTCAAGTTATATAACATTGAATTATGACAATAGACCTAAAAATATGAAAATATTACTGTGATAAAGCAAGGAGTAACAAAATGAAAGATTTATAAAAAAACTAAGTCAAATAAAACAATGAAATCAAGTAAACATTTCATTCATATAATAATGTTCTAATTTAATAACTTACTTTTATGTTACCAACGAGTTTAGTTCATTACAAATTCATAAATATGGAATTCTCATGTTAGAAAACACATTGTAATTCCAAAAACACAAACTGGTTGGTCATGTAGAAAAAAATAAGGGTCTCGTATAAGGGCTATGACTAACGCATGCAGCTTAAAATTGGGCAGAATAGTGTTATATTATTTTAGATTGATATTCAGTTTTAAAAAGTGATATTACGTACCATGGCAAGCATTTATCAATAAAAATGTGAACAAACATCCCACAATGACAACGTCCGCCATTCTACGTTCATCATAACAATGCACTGCGGAGCTCAAAACTACTCTCATTAAATGGCAAAGCAGTAAATAGGAAATATAAAA